>NC_064774.1:434864-532364 GCF_011397635.1 Epinephelus fuscoguttatus
GCTAATAATGTACGAATGTTTATTAAATGCACATTAGTTTCACAGAAAAGATTAAGAAATACCACTAAGCATCAGCACACTGCTAACTGTAGCCTCAGTTTGTGCCTCATACAGATCTGCTGGTAAAGTTAACTTAGCGTTAGCAAGCTTGATAAAAGACGGCAGAGAGGTGACGTTGTGCAAATAAATGAAAGATTTATTAATTTTCTGTAGCAGTAACTAACTATGCTAAAGTACAAGCTATTCAGGGCTGTCGACGATATCATTAACATGACAAACAGCAAGGCTACGGCTAACAAGTTAACGTGCTGAAACTCCTCAGACAGACAGACACACAGACACACACACATACCGGACAGCCTCTCAGTCCTTAGCCGCTAACATTAGCTCATGTACAACACAGGTACCACACAGAAACTTTTACAAAGGGTCATAATGTGCTTGTAGTGACTGTCAAATCGCCAGTGAAAGTTGTTTACACTGCGGACATGGAGAGCAGCTGTTAGTGCCTGCTCTCATGGGACAAAGATCCTCTGAGAAACTGGGACAAACTGGGAGGCAAAGTTCCTCTTTGAGGAAGAGGGTTCACTTTGCTGCAGGGTTCACCAAAACGTTTTTTTTTTCTTTTAATAAATTGAACACACATTAAAGAACATGCTTCAGAGGTTTTACGGGTTCACAAAGACAGTGCATGTGGAACTCTTCATTGGCTGTTTTTCTCCTTAGCAGTAGTAGTATGAGTCATGGGGTGGATAACTGATCAAGAGCTTGCTGCTGTCCCCGTCCACAGTCCCCAGACTCCTTTGATAGAAACAGCACTTTTTTCTACCTAGCTCCCATGCCGTTTTTAGTCTCTTTTGGGTCTGCCTGTATCATTCTGTGTCCCCTCTTGAAATTCAGAGGTTTTACGGGTTCACAAAGACAGTGCATGTGGAACTCTTCGTTGGCTGTTTTTCTCCTTAGCAGCAGTAGTATGAATCATGGGGTGGATAACTGATCAAGAGCTCCAATCAGAGCTGATCTGATTGGAGGCTGGGGAGCATCACATCCAGCTCCCAGTCCATCAGCAGTGACGCCCCCCAGGGGTGTGTCCTCTCCCCACTGCTTTTCGACCTGCATACCAATGACTGCACCTCAGGGGACCCTTCTACGAAACTCCTGAAATTTGCGGACGACACTACGGTCATCGGTCTAATCCGAGACTGTGATGAGTCTGCATACAGACAGGAGGTGGTGGTCTGAACCACCTGAAGCTGAACCCACTCAAGACTGTGAAGATGACAATGGACTTCAGGAGAAGCCCCCCAACACTGCCCCGCCTCACCATCCTCAACAGCACAGTGTCTACTGTGGACACCTTCAGGTTTCTCGGTACCACAATCTCTCGGGACATGAAGTGGACCTCCCACATAGACACTGTCTGGAAAAAGGCCCAGCAGAGGCTGTACTTCCTGTGAAAGCTCAGGAAGCTCAACCTGCCTCAGGAAGTGCTGATCATGGATCTGACACCAAACTGGACAGGAACAGACTGAAACGAACAATCAACTCAACTCAACTCAACTCAACTCAACTCAAACTTTATTTATAAAGCACATTTAAAACAACCAAGGTTGACCAAAGTGCTGAACAGGTCAATAGAAATAAACAAGCAAATACAATGAGGCAACCAATAGTACACCACAATAAAACCATAAGATACATAAAATACAATAAAATAAAATACAAGAGTTATAAAATAAGATAAAAATAAGATAAAATGTTTGGGTGTCCAGCTCAACCTGAGTTAAAAGCCTGAGAGAAGAAGTGGGTTCTAAGAAAAGACTTAAAAACCTCTAGGGTCTGGGCAGACCTAATGTGCAGGGGCAGGCTATTCCAGAGCCTTGGGGCAGCCGCCTCTGGTCTTCAGCCTAGTCCTAGGAGTAGCCAGTAATAGCTGACTGGCTGATCTCAAGGCTCTGGAGAGAGCATGAAAGTGCAGGAGTTCAGTTAAATAAGGGGGTGCCAGCCCATTTAGAGCTTTAAAAACAATCAATAAAATCTTAAAATCAATTCTAAAACGCACTGGAAGCCAGTGAAGTGAGGCCAAGATTGCTGTGATGTGTTCGCGTTTACGCTTTCCAGCGAGGAGGCGGGCTGCTGCGTTCTGGACAAGCTGTAGACAGTGTAGCAGTGACTTGTCAATACCGACATAAAGTGAGTTACAGTAGTCCAGACATGAGGTTATAAAAGCATGGATTACCCTCTCTAGATTTTGGGGGGAGAGATAGCCCTTTACTTTAGCTAAAAGCCTGAGTTGATAAAAGCTGGTTTGTATTACTGATCTAATTTGTTTATCGAATTTCAAAGCACTGTCAAAGGTCACACCGAGATTTTTAACAGAGGAACGGATCTTAGGAGTGAAGGGGCCCAGAAAATCAGCGGAGTAATCGGAGGGGTCACATCCAAACATAATTATCTCGGTTTTATCCTCATTGAGATTTAAAAAGTTAGTGTCCATCCAGGATTTGACATCTTTTAAACATTCTGGCAGTGGCTGTACAGAATCCTTGCTAATGGATTTAAGGGGCAGATAGATCTGTACATCATCTGCAAAACAGTGAAAAGCTATGTTGTGTCTCTTAAAAATCAATCCTAATGGCAGTATGTAGAGCAAGAAGAGGCTGGGGCCCAAAATGGAGCCTTGGGGGACACCGGAGGTGAGAGGAGCCATAGCTGAGTTGAATTCCCCTAAATTAACTGAAAAGCTCCGATCAGTGAGGTAGGACTGAAACCACAGAAGGGCAGTACCTGTAATACCTACCCACTGTTCCAGGCGAGACAGGAGGATCCTATGATCCACTGTATCAAAGGCTGCTGACACGTCAAGCAGCACCAGAACAGCAGAGTTACATGAATCAACAGTTGACAAAAGATTGTTAAAAACCCTCAAAAGTGCTGTTTCAGCGCTGTGGTGTGGTTTAAAGCCAGACTGGAACTTCTCATACATGTCATGGGCCACTAGGAATGATGGCAGCTGAGTAAGACCAATCAGGTGTGGAGAGAGGATTACTGGTACTAATCATCCCTCCATCAAGGACCTGTACACGTCAAGGGTCAGGAAACGGGCAAGAAACATCAGTGTAGACTCCTCACACCCCGGACACAATCTGTTTAAACTCCTCCCCTCCGGTATGCGCTACAGAGCATTGTTCACCAAAACCACCTGTCACAAAGACAGTTTCTTCCCCCAGGCTGTCGCTCTGGTGAACTTCTTAACAGTCACAGAGCGGCAGGTCAAACAATACTGCATCCTTGAATATTATATATATTTGTTTATATTTGATGTATAGTTGTATATTTTTTAAATATTGTATATTCTGTATATTCCACTTCTTACCTAAATTTGAGTACTTATGTCAATTCTGGTACACTGAGAGCGAGTCTACCAGAGTCAAATTCCGGCGAATAAAGCTGATTCTGATTTTGTGTCCCTCTGTATCATTCTGTGTCCCCTTTTGAAATTCTGAGTTTTTACGGGTTCCTGAACACAACACAGGCAGAACTCTTCTTGAGTCAATCAACATCTCCCAATGGTTGGATCAACTAACACAGCAGATAACAATGGAGCAACACTCAGCTCTGAAAAGTTATACTGATGGATTATGTGTGAAAGGTCTGATTGTATTTCCTCAATGTTACACTTATGGACTATCTGTGTAAACTGCCCATCAAGATGTTAAAGGTTGGACTGAACCATTCTGATGTTATACTTATGGATTCCCTGTGTAAACTGTTGATTAATATTTAGTGATCTGAATTATGTGTATATGTGAACATGGTCTGTGTGGATTTTATAATTGTCTTTCTTTTCTTCCATCTTTGTAATATGTTACTGAGTTAACTAATGGAGTATGGTATACAATGGAAAGTGCCTCGATTAAGCCCTCTGGGGGCTTTTTTCCATCTCTACATCATGTTTCTGTTGCTCATGTACTACTTTTTTATGCAAATGTGAAAACAAATAAACTAATAATCAACTGCAACAGTTCAATAAAAGTCATTCTTTCAAATCGTGTATTTTAATCATTTATCCTGCTGTACGTGGTTTGCTGAGTAAGCCTGTGATTTCATGAACAATTCTGGGCTTTTATTTTGAAGCCCATGAACTCATCTCTACATCTCTCTGTCGCGAACGTCACACTGAACAAGATGGCGTCTGTTGGAAACGTGTGTTAGCAGAGTGTCTTTGTTGTGTTTTTTTAAAGTGTGAACATGTCTAAAGTCCAAATGCTGAGAGCGTTGGTGAAGCAGCGACTAACTGCGGCTGCTGAAGAGATATTTGGGCTGGTTGAAAGAACGATAGCAGAGTACGAGGAGGAACTTTGTCGATCAAAAGAGGAGAACGAGCGACAACGGAAACTACTGGACGCTGTTTTCAACCCTCAGCTTCGGTTACACAGAGCAGGTTTGTTCATTAAACATTACAAGTTCATTATTAATAACATAACTGCAGCTTTGTTCAATAAATATTCAGTCTGTCGACGTTTATACGCCGCGTTAGCTTCTCTGGTGTCGTTAGCTTCTCTGGTGCCGTTAGCTTCTCTGGTGTCGTTAGCTTCTCTGGTGCCGTTAGCTTCTCTGGTGTCGTTAGCTTCTGTGGTGTCGTTAGCTTCTCTGGTGCCGTTAGCTTCTGTGGTGTCGTTAGCTTCTCTGGTGCCGTTAGCTTCTCTGGTGCCGTTAGCTTTTCTGGTGCCGTTAGCTTTTCTGGTTAGCTTCTCTGGTGTCTTTTTTTTTTTTTTTTTTTTTTTTAATTTTATATACTTTTATTAATCCCCGAGGGAAAATTCAATTTTTCACTCTGTTGTCAATTACACACAGGTCCGAACACACACATGCACAAACTGGACCTATACATGCAAGTGGAGAGATGTCAGAATGGGCTGCCCATGAGGGGCGCTCCGAGCGGTTGGGGGGTTCGGTGCCTTGCTCAGGGGCACCTCGGCAGTGCCCAGGAGGTGAACTGGCATCTCTCCAGCTACCAGTCCACGCGCCATATTTTGGTCCGGACGGGGACTTGAACGGGCGACCCTCCGGTTCCCAACCCAAGTCCCTATGGACTGAGCTACTGTTTGGAGGCGCATTACGTCGATAAGAAAACGCTGCAGTGGTAAAATTAGGTATGCTAGTCCATACCCGGGGATGTGTTATGTGCAGAGGAATGAGAATGAGAGGCAAAATCTGTTTTATTAAGGGTAAAGGTTTGCAGATGTTAAATAAAAGTGATATCCTGTGCCTGGCTGTTTGTTTAGAACAGAGAGCGCACCTATTTTTAGAGTTGTTTGGTCAGGGTTTGTGCATCTGCAGGTTGCATATGGCGTACCTGTAAACAATGCACACTGTATTTAGAAACATGCTTTATGACAAAATACGTGGAGCATAGTTTTGGCTGACGGCACGGAGGCACACGCATTCGCGGGGCCGTGCGTGGGCACACAGGTACATACATACACACACAACACGGAGAAACAATGAAAGAAACAGTGCAAAGTGCACAGCGCAATGTTTAGTTTGTGCTTGAAATTGCATGTCCCAGCCATAAACTGTGGTCCGAGCGCAGGTGTTTTCCAAGTCTCCGTGCATGCGTAGCTCGCGCTGCTAATGGAGATCACAGTATGATTGGGTAGTGGGAAAAAAACGCAAATATAAACAGTAGAAATGTGGGGAAAATGCAAAAACGTCATCGTGGCTGTCTGCACATGACCAAGATGAAAGCATATGTGCAAGTTCAGAGAAACAGGTCAAAGCAGTGAGGAGGAAAACGGATTACGACAGACAGACGGAAGGACGGAGGGTCAGAGGTTTCTCCATTTAATAGTAGGATAATTAGAGGCATCGATTCGGTTTGATATTTGGCTTTAAATCAAATCGATTGTAAAATTTTCAAACCAGCACAAACCTAGACTCCAGTCTTGATGGCTGTGGCAAACGTTGTTGTGCGACGTATAGTTTAATTAACTTTTTGCATTTTACATTACATATACAAATACATTTTTAACAACATAAATCAAAAGGCTCAGTAGTTTGCCAAGTTAAGCTTTTAACCGTGTGTGTCTGTATGTGTTTGTGTATGTGTTTCCTGCAGACGTCCAGCAGCTGTCGGTGGTTAAAGAAGAGGTTCCACCTGAGCAGCAGGAGTGGAGCTCCAGTGTGGACCAGGAGGACCCAGAGCCTCCACACATTAAAGAGGAACAGGAGGAACTCTGGATCACTCAGGAGGGAGAGCAGCTTCAAGGGCTGGAGGAGGATGATATCACCAAGTTCACATCCACTCCTGTCCCTGTGAAGAGTGAAGATGATGAAGAGAAACCTCAGTCCTCACAGCTTCATCAAAGACACACTGAACAGATGGAAACAGAAGCAGAGGGAGAGGACTGTGGAGGAGCAGAACCAGCCAGGAGCTCAGATCCAGATACACATTTACAATATGAGACTGATGACAGTGATGATTGGACGGAAACCAGAGAACCTCAGTCAGGTATCTGTCAAGTCACACATTTGCTTGTCTTAAGCAAGTCTCAAGTTTTAACCTTCAAGTCTCAAGCAAGTCCCAAGTCACTGTGGTTAGAATCAAGCAAGTCAGGTCAAGTCCTTGGGATGAGTCAAGCAAGTTGAGTCTGAATTGGATATTGGACAGACTCTGTGTTTTTTGTAGAGAAGAGATGAACTCTCACCTCTGCCAGGGGTTTTTCATCTTATGCAGCAAACAGCACCAGCAGGGCACTGTGGCTTGTTTGTGTAGTGTTTGATTCCAGCCACTTATATCCCTTTTCAACAGACATGGGCTGGCTTGGTTTGACTTTGCTTGTCTCTCTGTATGTGTGTATGTGTATCATTTGAGAGATTGTGACCTGGGACTTTGAGGTGCAGGTGGATGTTGTTCTATAGTGTGTAGGCTAGCTGTATTCTGTCTGTTGGCTCAAATCAGGAAAAAAGTAAATTTTTTGTTCATTGAACCGTGAGGAGAAGAGGAGAAGAGAGAAGGAGAGGAGGATGGTGCTGTAAGATCAGGTCACATTACTGTATATCGTTCAGGAATATGTTTGAGTTTGGAGTGTTCAAACATGCTGAAGTTTTTGGATATTGGAAATTATGGACATTTCATCTAGGCTACAGTGGGTTGCATGTCATATTTGTGGGATTTGATTCAAAGTGACAGTCGCTGAATGAAAACATAATGCTCAGCAGTCAGACAGGAGTCAGGTTAATCTCCAGGGCTGGTACCTGCGGTTATTCCACAGGCTAGTTAATAACATGTCGGGCAGGAAATCCAAAGTGTGGGATCATTTTGAGAAGGTGAAGGCGAACCCAAGGTGATATGTAAACTCATCTTCATTGGTCGACTACAAACATGACGCATCATCTGTCAGTAGCTACATGCCCGTTAGCCACTTAGCACAATCATTACTGCTTTGCAGACAGTGTCATTAACAGACGGCTCCGAGGGCAGCAGCTACCTTTTCTCCCTCTTGTGTACAGTCACTGTCTGTCTCATTGTCCTTCATCTCGTGTGATAAGGTATCACTGACGAGATTTCTCTGTTCGGATGAAAGGTGGACTAAGTGAGAGAACCGCGGGTCCAGAAAGGCTGCTTTATTGAGAAGCATCCACTTGCTGCTCTCTTCACTGTAGTGCATTTTCAGATTGGCCACCATCCAGCCTGTGAAAATAATAAAATAAATTTAGCCCTATATCACACACTATTTTAAAATTTAAAACTGCATTTACAGTCAGGTCCATAATTATTTGGACAATGATGGAGTTGTCATCATTTTGGCTCTGTACACCACCACAATGGGTTTTAAATGAAACTATGAATACCTGCTTAAAGTGCAGAGTCTCAGCTTTCATTTAAGGCTTTTTTCAAAAATTTAGCATAAACCGTGTAGGAATTACAACCATTTCTTCACACAGTCCCCCAACTTTAAGGGTTCATAAGTTTTTGGACAAACTAATATAATCATCAATTAGACAGTCAGTTTTAAGACTTGGTTGCATATCCTTTCAGTCGATGACTGCCTGAAGTGTTGGACACATAGACATCACCAGATGCTGGGTTTCTTCCCTGGTGATGGTCTGCCAGCCCTTTACTGAATTTGAGGCCATGACACCGCTGGACCTGCTGCTGCTGCTGCTGCTTGCAGAAGTTGTGAAGTTGTGGGGCCTTTTTGGGAACCAGCTCACTTGATGCGTGGCTTGCCATCTTTTCTTCTCTTTCTCACGTCTGAGCTGTCACGTGACAACATCACATCCAAAAACTTTATCAAATGTCATCTCCCGATAACAGTTTAGGGCAGTTATAAGAGAAACATTATAGCTTATTATTAGTTTTAAATTGTAATAGTATTAAATTGAAATCTCAACCACACACAGAGGTGCTGGACAAGCACTCATTATTTAGGCATTAAATAAATTATATTTAATATTATATCAGGCCCCTATAGGCCTATATGTGCGGCAGATTTTTTTTAATGACAGTTATGAAAATGATACCGTTGCAATTTTATATACGGCGGGATGCCTTATTATTGTAATATCGCCCAATCCTAGTTTCAGTGTGTCTTTTTACAAAGAAACAGCCTTGTCTTTGTGCGTGACTTTGCCATCTGTGGTGTAGAACCCAAAATACTTCCACACACTGCTTCTCAGATGTTTTGGTGTCGCGGTTGTCCGCTCAGGGCGGCTTTGCTCGCTATTGTCCTCCATTTTCATAGCAAAATAACACATTAAGACTTCCGGTATGGCGACCGAGTGAAGCAGACGCACAGAGAGCAGCACCTGAGCAATTTATTCAATCTTTGATTCTCACACCGACAGTAAACCTCATTTATACCCAACTCAGTGTTGTAACAATGGACTGCGATCTGAAATGTCCTCTAGCAGAAAAACAGGCGGCCAGAACCAGAAAGGAAAAAATTTCTGACACGCTTCCAGCGGCTAAGCTAACAATGGCCACCTCAGCTACTTCGGCGGAGGCTCTGACCATTGCCGACCTGGTGGCCGAATTGGACAAGAACAGAGCAGCGATTACAGCTGAGATACAAGCCTCACTCTCTCCAATCCAAACAACTTTGAACACAGTTCGACTCAAGGTGGAAGACTTCGGCCCTCGTATGACTGAAATGGAAAACGCACTCTCTGACCATAGTGACAGGCTGACCAGCCTTGAAACGCAGGTTAAACAACTCCAGTCTGAAAATATATATCTTAAAAACAAGACAGAAGACCTGAAAATCGCTCTCGTCGTAACAATCTGAGGGTGGTTGGCCTGCCTGAGGACTGCGAGGGACACGTAGCCACGGATTTTATGTCCAAATTCCTCGTTGACATATTACAAGATGACACATTTACCACCTTACCAGAGTTTGACAGGGCGCACCGTACGCTGAGACCCAAGCCGGGCACAGGTGAGCAGCCCCGACCTATGATCATCCGCTTCCTACGCTATAAATAGAAGGAGCAGGTACTTGCCACAGCGAGGAAGCGAGGACAACTTGTTTATCAGGGCCATAAGATCTTCATCTTTCCTGACATGAGCAATGACCTTGCCAAGAAGTGCGCCGCGTTCAAGGAAATCAAATCCAAACTTTACAAGAGTGGCGTCAAGTTCACTCTCCGTCATCCAGCTGTACTCACAGTCAGGCATCAGGACACCGAGTACAAGTTCCACACAGCAGAAGAGGCCGAAGAATTTTACAACCGGCACCTGGCAAATTTATCAGAATAACGGTAATGGGCAAGTAGCGGTGGATATTGATTTATTCACTGTAACGTTACTTTTTGACTCCCGAGACTCACATCATACCTCTTGAAACTTGTGATTTTGGATTATAGACTAATATGCCTGCCTTCGATTATGGATGCGTGTGTCAGTCATCGGATCTTGGATATTATGATGGGACCCTTTTTTTCCATCTCTCTGTTTTTTCCTGTTTGTTTGTTTGTTTCTTAACCATGGCGGTGCATGTTCCTACTCCATAGGATTCATCTTTTGGAGCTGATTGATTTGTTCACTGACTGTCGATGCCTGCTTTGGATTTAATGGCTTTTCCCAGACTTTGCTCACACTAAAATCCGGACAGCAGAACTTCATGAAGGTATTGATGCAGCGTTTCTTTGTGATGCCTGTAAGAGTGCAACTGTCCGTGCATACAGTATGTCACTTCTCTTTTGATTTTATAATTAACCCTGTGGTTTATGTTGTTTCATGCTGGTTAGAGTAAGCAGTAAATATAATTTATGGGTTAATACTTCTATTATGAAAGGATAATGCTCCCTGATCATCCTGTTTATTTTAGTAGGCTATTATTACTTTTATCCTTATTTGCTTTCTCCGGCACTCCGGTGATCCTGTCGGTGTGTGTTAATTGCCACAAGCTTAGCGGTACTCTCTGTTTTAAGGATTGAAGGTTAGAGCTTCCACTCTCACTTAGTTATCCCGGAGGAGCTTCATTATATTATTGATGCAGTGTTTATTTGTGATATTTTTGTTAGAGCGCAACTGCGCATGCATATAGCGCATACTGTCTTATGACTTTATAATTAACCCTGTGGTTTATGTTGTTTCATGCTGGTTAGACTAAATGGGAAAGTGAACTTTTGGGTTAAAAGCTGCTCTGTATTATGAAAGGTTAATTATCCTGTTATTTTCATTATTTTCTTTACCCGACATCCCGGTGTTTCTGTCAGTGTGAGTTTAAATACATTATTTATATACAAGCTCAGCAGCACTCTCTGTCCTAAGGATAGAAGGTTAGTGCTTTCACTTAGTTATCCCGGAGTTTGGTAAGTAGTTTTACCTGCGGCTCATCATGGGTAGAAAGGTGAGCATAGATGGGGGGTGGGGGGATAGAGAGGGTGGGAGGGGTGGTTCCTGCTTATTATGGTTTGTTTTTGTTTTCGTTCTTTACGCTTGGTGTTTTTGTTCACCTTTTATTTTTCATCTCCTATTCCTGTACTCAAGTCAGCATGCTTGCCTTTCCTGTAACATTGAACTAGTCTTGCTCATGGCAAACTATTCTACCACTAAACTTTGTAATGACAAATAATCGAAACGGAGTGGTAGGTGGGAGAGGCTCTGTCAAGATTGTTTCCTGGAATGTGGGAGGACTGAACGGTCCTGTGAAACGGGCTAGAATGTTTTCTCACCTGAAACATTTAAATGCAGATATCACGTTTTTACAAGAAACACATCTACGCACTACAGACCATAAAAGACTTAGTGGCCCTGGATAGGTCACATTTTTCATTCTACGTTCAACCTTAAAACAAGAGGCACAGCCATCCTGATGAATAAAAAAGTTAATTTTATCCATTCTAGTACTGTATGTGACCCCAGTGGGCAATTCATTATAGTTACCGGCTCTCTTTACCAAATTCCAGTTGTTCTTGTCTCTGTATACGCCCCAAATTGGGATGATGTAGAATTCATGAAGAAACTCGTATTGCTAATCCCTGATCTACACACCCACAAGTTAATATTTGGAGGAGACATAAACTGCGTGATGGACCCCTGTCTAGACAGATCCAGCTCTAAAACAGCTATGCAATCCAAGATGTCACAAGCTTTGGCTGCTTTTATGGCTCAGTGTGGCAGTGTTGACCCCTGGAGAATCTCTCATCCTACTGCCAGGCAATATTCCTTTTATTCACATGCCCATAACTCTTATTCGCGTATAGGTTATTTTTTCATAGATAAGACACTTCTCCGCTTTGTAAAATCAGTTGAATACTCCTCTATTGTTAACTCTGACCACTCACCTATGATACTTGATTTACAATTTGAAGCCCAACATAGAGAGTGCCGTACCTGGAGACTGGATTCCACACTTCTGTCTGACGGTGAATTCTGTAAGCGTATCAGTCAGTCAATTGACTCTTTCATACAAACCAACAAAAATGAATATACTAGCCCATCGCTATTATGAGAAACACTCAAGGCCTTTCTCAGGGGTGAAATAATCTCATATACCGCTCACATTAATAAGACGCGGAAAAGGCGACTGGGAGAACTCTCAGAAGCGATAGCAGATGTGGACCGCCGATGTTCCATGCTGCAGTCTCCAGAGCTGCTCAAGGAGAGACTTGCTCTCCAGACCGAGTTCAACCTCTTGTCCACTAGAGACGCAGAGAAGATGCTACTTAAAGCCAGGGAATTGTTGTATGAACATGGAGATAAGGCTGGTCGCCTTCTTGCGCATCGGCTTAAGAGCAGGACAGCCTCACAACAAATATCCGAAATTATAAATGATTTAGGTTTACCGACAACGAGCCCTGATGAAATTAACAGGACTTTCGAAACATACTACTCTAATCTATATAAATCCAACTCGCCTGATGATGATGTTGAAATTCAAAATTTCTTCAATGGACTCAGTATTCCCAAATTAACAATTGAACATCAGGAAAAACTGGAGAAACCGCCAACCCTCAGTGAAGTAATTAATGCCATTAAGTCAATGCAGAGCGGGAAGTCCCCAGGGCCGGACGGCTACCCCGCAGAATTTTATAAGAAGTTCTCTAATCAGTTAGCACCACTGCTTCTAGAGATGTACGAGAACTCTCTCCAAAATGGTAAATTACCACCGACGCTCAACCAAGCATCGATATCACTAATCCTCAAAAAGGATAAAGATCCTAAATTATGTTCCTCCTATCGACCTATTTCTCTCCTTAATGTAGATGATAAACTCCTCGCTAAGGCCTTAGCTTGTAGAATTGAAACTGTTTTACCCTCTATTATCTCAACGGACCAAACAGGGTTTATTAAAAATCGCCATTCATATACAAACATACGGAGACTTCTCAACATCATTCACTCCCCGGCACATCTTTCTAGCTCAGAGATGGTTATTTCGCTTGACGCAGAAAAAGCTTTCGACCGGGTTGAGTGGGGTCATCTATTTTTTACACTGAACCAATTTGGATTTGGAGAAAAATTTATTTCCTGGATACGCTTACTATATTCTTCACCACAAGCTTGTGTATGTACCAATGCTCAACGATCACAGTTCTTCCCACTCATGCGCGGCACGCGACAGGGATGCCTGATGTCCCCCTCCTTTTTGCTGTTACTATTGAACCCTTATCAATTGCTCTTAAAGATAATACAATGTTCTCAGGTGTAAGTAGAGGCGGAATCGAGCACAAGGTGTCCTTGTATGCAGATGACCTGCTCCTTTATGTTTCCAACCCAGTAGTGTCCATTCCACATATTTTATCTACTCTGAAATCCTTTGGCACCTTCTCTGGGTACAAATTAAATATACAGAAAAGCGAATGCTTTCCTATTAACCAGTTAGCCTGTGAAATACCACAATCTAATATACCCTTCAAACTATCCACAACTAGGTTTAAATACTTAGGAATCATTATCACTAGCTCCATCCTCTCTCTTCAAGAGGAAAATTTTGCATCTTTGTCAATCAAGGTAAAGTCAGATCTACAAAGATGGAGCAACCTACCTCTTTCTTTTATAAGTAGAGTACAATCTATTAAAATGAACATGCTTCCAAAATATTTATACTTATTCCAATGTCTACCTATTTTCTTACCTAAATGCTTTTTTTGTCAATTGGATTCAATGATTTTAAATTTTATATGGGGAGGTAAAAATCCAAGCATTCATAAATCCCTCCTCCAGAGGGGAAGATCATAGGGAGGACTCAGTTTACCCAACTTTCAGTTATATTACTGGGCAGCCAACTTACACAAAATTGCACTCTGGATCTCAGACACGGATAGCACTTGGGTTCACCTAGAAGCTAGCTCCTGTCTTTCCTCATCATTAAAAGCCTTGGTATGTAGCAGCCTTCCACTTAAACCTAGACTATACTCCACCAACCCCATGGTTATTAACACTCTGAGAATTTGGCAGCAGGTTAGACTTCAATTCGGTTGGATCTCTTTACCATTAGCTACGCCTATTTGTAACAATCAACTATTTCAACCAGCCAGGATCGATTCAAAGTTTGCTTCCTGGAGCAGACAAGACCTGTCCTGCCTAGGTGACCTCTATATTGATGGTCTCTTTGCTAGCTTTTCACAGTTATGCTCCACATTCAACCTTAAGCAGTCTGACTTGTATTGATACTTTCAAATTCGCAACTTTGTCAAATCCAACTCCTCAGTATTTCCACAAGCTCCGCCGCCCACAGGTGTTGACCATCTTCTTCCAGTTGGTGACTTATCAAAGGGACCCTTTATTTATAATCTTTTATCAAGGACAACCCCACCCCCAGTCCTGCATAAGATCAAGACTAGTTGGGAGGCTGAACTGGGCATTATCTTGACTGAGGAGTGGTGGGACGATGCATTACATGCAATAAATTCTTCCTCCTCCTGCGCAAGGCTTAGCCTCATTCAGTTTAAGGTACTTCACAGAATCCACTACAGTAAAGCCAGATTATCAAGGATTTACCCAAATCTCTCTGATACTTGTGATAGGTGCTCTCAGGCACCAGCAGACCTGTCTCATATGTTTTGGTTATGCCCAAATTTGGCAGAGTACTGGAGGTCCTTCTTTAATTTTATGTCAGAGGTACTAGAGCTGACATTAGTCCCTTCACCTCAAATTGCCATTTTCGGTATCCCCGAGGAGGGAGTTAGAATGACTGCTAAACAAATTAATGTTCTCTCCTTTGCCTCATTAATTGCCCGTCGTCGAATTCTCCTCCTGTGGAAGAGTCGCTCACCCCCCTCAAATACATCTTGGCTGCGGGACTTATTGTCATTCATAAAACTGGAAAAGATCAAATTCACCATTCGTGGTTCAACAGACAAGTTTTACAGGTATTGGCAGCCTCTCATCTCTTACTTCCAAAGAATGCAATCTATCTCACTGGACTAAAATTTCATGGTACGAATGGTTGAATAGTATTCCAGGAAGTACATGCTGACATTTATCACATTACAGTTTTTTTTTTTTGTTTTTGTTTTTTGCTGCTGTTGTTGTTTTTTGCTTGTTGCTGTTGTTTATGTTTTCTGTTGTTTGATTATCTTTCACGCTTCCTTAACATATTTATGTATTTACTAATTTTGCTGATTACTTTTGTAGTATTACTCTCTCTGTATATTGCAACTGTTTACTGGGAAAAATATGGTTGTGTAATACTATCTTGTTACACCTGCAGAAATGTTGAATAAAATTTGGTTATAAAAAAAAAAAAAATAACACATTAACATTAGCTTTGTTTAGTGGCAGGTCAGTAGAACATGCAATACGTCAACATGATAGTGAATTTTTAGAGCATCCTCTGTTGGATCACAAGACAAACTACATCAAATTGTCTGATGCACCTAGAGACTGCAGTAGTGTTGCACGGTATACCGGTACTTAAATAGTACCGCGGTACTACAGTATTCCAAACGCTACTGTAATGCATTTGGAAAATACCGGTACTTTGAAATTGATTCAATTCATTAATTTATTTAATTCATTTATGCACACAGACGCCTTCCTTGTTCCTACTGGAGCACAGATTGCGCAAGTGGTGTGTATGACAACACCTGTATCAACATTCGCAGCTGGCGCACGTGAAAAAAGACAAGAGAAAGTCTGCCTCGCAAAGGGAGACAACACGAGACAACACCAACTTGGTGAAACATTTAAGCAACCAAACCATGAAGTTCGTACCAAGGTACTTACCGAACCATGATTTTTTTGGTACCGTTACACCTCTACTATTTATTGTTCTAAATGTTTGTATCCAGAAGGACTTTTCCTTTGGAAAAAGTACCGAAAAGTATCGAAGTTCATATTGGTATCGGTACCGAAACAAAGATTTTGGTATCGTGACAACACTAGACTGCAGTCAACAGGTAATTACAGCTTGAACATGAACTTTTCACCTCAGGTCCGAAACTCGAATAAAAAGTGACAGCTCTACTATGAATAGAACCACATGCGCATTTGTGGAACTGCAGCAGTCCACAGACAATTAGTGCTAAAATTATGTCCTTGGCCAAGCTACCTCACCTCTCTGCTACTATGACATTAGCCAATGCTAGCTAATTTCGCTAACATAACATATCAGAAAAAATGGCTTTAAATGGTCCATAATGTTATCTACATTGTGTTGTTTTGTAAGGCAGTGGATACTGTGCAGTTTTTGAGGTGTGTATGTTGTGTATGTTTCCTGCTTCCTGCAGACGTCCAGCAGTTGTTGGTGGTTAAAGAAGAGGTTCCCCCTGAGCAGCAGGAGTGGAGCTCCAGTGTGGACCAGGAGGACCCAGAGCCTCCACACATTAAATGGGAACAGGAGGAACTCTGGATCAGTCAGGGGGGAGAGCAGCTTCAAGGGCTGGAGGAGGATGATATCACCAAGTTCACATCCACTTCTGTCCCTGTGAAGAGTGAAGATGATGAAGAGAAACCTCAGTCCTCACAGCTTCATCAAAGACACACTGAACAGATGGAAACAGAAGCAGAGGGAGAGGACTGTGGAGGAGCAGAACCAGCCAGGAACTCAGATCCAGATACACATTTACAACCTGAGACTGATGACAGTGATGATTGGACGGAGACCAGAGAACCTCAGTCAGGTTTAAACTGTCTGAAAAATGATCAAGTCCCTGTCAATGATTTGATTGTTGATGAGAAACGATTTAGCTGCTCTGAGTGTGGGAAACGGTTTGGTTACAGGCAATACCTGAAGATACACATGAGATCTCATACAGGTGAGAAACCATTTAGCTGCTCTGAGTGTGGGAAAAGATTTGGTCGAAGTGAAGTTCTAAAGGTCCACATGAGATCTCATACGAGGGAAAAAACATTTCGCTGCTCTGAATGTGGGAAAAGATTTGGTGACAGGAAAACTCTAAGGGTACATATGAGAGCTCATGTAGGAAAGAAATCATTTAACTGCACTGAATGTGGAAAAACATTTAGTAGTATGAGAGGTCTGAAGGTACACATGAGATCTCATACAAGAGAGAAACCATTTAGCTGCTCTGAGTGTGGGAAACGATTTGGTTACAGGCAATACCTGAAGATACACATGAGATCTCATACAGGAGAGAAACCATTTAGCTGCTCTGAGTGTGGGAAAAGATTTGGTCGAAGTGAAGTTCTAAAGGTCCACATGAGATCTCATACGAGGGAAAAAACATTTCGCTGCTCTGAGTGTGGGAAACGATTTGGTCGAAGTGAACATCTGAAGAGACATATGAGATCTCATGCAGGAGAGAAACCATTTAGCTGCTCTGAGTGTGGAAAAAGATTTGGTAGAAGTGAACATCTGAAGAGACATATGAAAGCTCATGCAGGAGAGAAACCATTTAGCTGTTCTGAGTGTGGGAAACGATTTGAGTACAGTGAAGATTTAAAGATGCACATGAGATCTCATGCAGGAGAGAAACCATTTAGCTGCTATGAGTGTGGTAACAGATTTGGTCGAAATGAACATCTGAAGAGACATATGAGTTCTCATACAGGAGAGAAACCATTTAGCTGCTCTGAGTGTGGGAAAACATTTGGTGGAAGTGATGTTCTGAAGAGACATATGAGATCTCATTCAGGAGAGAAACCATTTAGCTGCTCTGAGTGTGGGAAAAGATTTAGTCGAAGTGAAGTTCTGAAGAGACATATGAGTTGCCATTCAGGAGAGAAACCATTAAGCTGCTCTGAGTGTGCGAAAAGATTTGAGTACAGTGAAGATTTAAAGATACACATGAGATCTCATATTGGTGAGAAACCATTTTGCTGCCCTGACAGTGGGAAAGGATCCAGTGAAAGAGAATATCTGTAACAACACATGAGATTCCATACAGGAGAGAAACCATTCAGCTGCCCTAGGCGTAGGAAAAGATTTTATTACAGTCGAGATTTGAAGGTACACACAAGATCACATACTGGAGAGAACCCTTTTAGCTGCTCAATTTGTGGAAAATCATTTAGGCACAGTAGAAATTTCCATGGACACACAACAACACGTGAAGGAAGCGCACTGTGTGAGGGTGTGATAGCACTAAATGCTGCTACTGTCCATTGTTCTGATTTTGTAGTCTGTCAATCAATCAATCAATCAATTATCAACATTTTCTCTACTTGTAAAAGTTTAGCTTTTCATCATTTTGTTAATTCATCATCTCCAGTTTGCTGTAAGCTATGGTGAATAGCCGTCCAGGTGCAGGAAAAGTGTTTAAAATAAATCTGTGTTAGAGTGTTTCCTACCATCATAAACTTCAGGCAGGAGCACAGCCGGTTTAGCTCCTTTAGCTGTTGGAGCATGAATCACAGGTAGTTTCCAGAATGTCAGCACAGAAGTGCGTCTTTCACTTCTCAATGCCATGGTGTTTGTTTTTCCGTGTTAATGCTATAGAGGCCACTGTATTTGAGCCAGACTGCTGAGGCGCACAGGGGGAGCATCGTTTTTTTCCCTCCTCCATTTAAAAAAAAAAAAACAAAAAAAAAAAACTCCGGTTCAGTCGGGCTCAGACCCAGTGTTGTATGTGATGATGTCGGGCGAGCCGGTTTTGGGCTTCATGTCCCTCGGGTCATTTCGGTTTCGGGTTGAATTTTTGGGCCCGTTGAGAACTCAATTGTGGATATCATTAAGTTACTCAGTGTGGGGTAAAAAGATTCGTCTGTCAGAGATGCTCAGTTATTACAGTCCACAGCTCCTCTGCATAGTCTCTCCCTTCTTTCCTTCTCTCATCTTTTGTGCATCGGCTCTGTGAAGTCAAGGGCTGTACCTTGGGCCGATGCGGACAGGCACAGCAGGGAGGATGCTGCTAAGCGTTGCACTGTAAAATTGTAAAATTAAAAATTGAAAATAAAGTATTCAAAAAATAAATGACATGCCAGGGTGTTAATAAGATAAAAAACAGAAACACGAACGCTGTTGAGCGATCTTCATGACTCAGACTTCATTTGGAATTGTGTGTTTTCTACTTTATGCTCCCAGTTTGGAGAAGCAGACAAGAGAACTGGCACGGTTAGCACATTGATGACTAGCGGAAGACCAACGACTCATTGTGTTCTGTGAGGGAAAATTACTGATTCTTTCAGTGGAGTCTGGTTGCTGTTAGGAGAGCATCATGTAACTGCATCAGTTTACCATTGTTAAGGGCTGTCTGACAGCATGGTGAAGCTGTGAAAATATTCTAAACTGATGTGGAATTTTCATCGAGGTGATTGTATTTTTACTTTGATAGAAACAGTTAATTTTTCCTCATAGCTCCCATGCCAGTTTTGGCCATCTATAAACCAAGATGGTGCCACGGGACTTCGCTCTCTCCTACTTCTCCTGATGTTGGGATTTTTTTTTAGCACCTTTTTTGGTCACCTTCACCAGAGAGGAACTCCAACACATTGGTCAGTTCTGCACACAGACAACAGCACAGTTTCTACAGTGGACACCTTCAGGTTTCTCGGTACCACAATCTCTCGGGACATGAAGTGGACCTCCCACATAGATACTGTATGGAAGGTAGTAGGTTAGTTTTTTGTCTTTGTTTTTAAATATTTTTTTTCTTTATCTTGTTTTTCATATGTTCATATAGTTTTCATATAGTTTTCTATCTTAATTTGAGGGGAGGTCCGTTGTGTAAGCTTATAGCTTCTTGATCTCTCCTGTCACATCCTTATTTTTTTTCTATTATTTATCTGGATTCTATGTAGTTTTTACTATGTGTGCAAATAATTTAAAAAAAAAGGCCCAGCAGAGGCTGTACTTCCTGTGACAGCTCAGGAAGCTCAACCTGCCTCAGGAACTGCTGATCATGGATCTGCCACCAAACTGGACAGGAACAGACTGAAACGAACAATCAGGTGTGCAGAGAGGATTATTGGTACTAATCTTCCCTCCATCGAGGACCTGTACAGGTCAAGGGTCAGGAAATGGGCAAGAAACATCAGTGTAGACTTCTCACACCCCAAACACAATCTGTTTAAACTCCTCCCCTCTGGTATGCGCTACAGAGCATTGTTCACCAAAACCACCTGTCACAAAGACAGTTTCTTCCCCCAGGCTGTCGCTCTGGTGAGAGCACTGAGAGCAAGTCTACCAGAGTCAAATTCCTTGTATGTACACAGGTACTTGGCGAATAAAGCTGATTCTGATTCTGATTTTGTGTCCCTCTGTATCATTCTGTGTCCCCTTTCGAAATTTTGAGTTTTTACGGGTTCCCGAACACAACACAGGCAGAACTCTTCTTGAGTCAATCAACATCTCCCAATGGTTGGATCAACTAACAAAGCAGATAACAACAGAGCAACACTCAGCTCTGAAAAAAAGTTATACTGATGGATTATGTGTGAAAGGTCTGATTGTATTTCCTCAATGTTACACTTATGGATTCCCTGTGTAAACTGTTGATTAATATTTAGTGATCTGAATTTTGTGTACTTGTGTACATGGTCTGTGTGGATTTTATAATTGTCTTTCTCTTTTTCCATCTTTGTAATATTTAACTGAATTAACTAATGGATTAGTTAGTCAAAAGATGTTTTCATGGAGCATGCGCGAGTAACACGAGCTCGCTGTGGAGGCGTCTTTGTTTGGCAAACATTTTAAATAATTACTTGGTCTAAAGCTTGAATTCCCCAATGATGATGACTTAAACCTTGACTTAAATCTCAAGGGGAACATATATGACCTAAACCTACGATAGTGCCACGATGACCGACATGGAGACTGAGAAGGGCAGTGTATCTGCCAGCGTTGACTGTGGTGTTTTCTGATGCAACATGATCACAAAGTGGAGTTGTGCATGGGTGGTAGGGGTGAGGAAGATAGGGGAAAAATAAAATGAAAAAATAAAATGAAATAAAATTTAAGGAGACAGTTTTTGTGTGCCATATTATTTGGATATTTGAACTGACATCTTAATTATGCCTCCACAATATACTTGTAGGCCTATTTGAGTGTTTTTTTCCCTCCTCAACCACTTAAGGCAATCTTTTATTTTTATTTTCGAGGGCCATAAATAAATCAAAACCAACATCTCCTGGGAAAGATATGATATGTTATGTGATGCTAAAACACCTAGGGGAAGGAGCGTTATTAAAGTTGCTGCAACTTTATAACAAAGTATGGAAAGAGGGAAGGTTACCAAGTGCATGGAAAGAGGCAGTAGTGATTCCTATAAGAAAACCTGGTAAGGATCCTTCACAACCCACTAGCTACAGACCAATAGCGCTAACATCAAATCTGTGCAAAATAATGGAAAGGATGATAACAGAGAGGTTATCGTATGATCTTGAGAAGAGAGAAATGCTGGCAAGTTATCAGAGTGGTTTTAGAAAAGGAAGAAATACAATGGATGCAGTGATTAGGTTAGAAACTGAGATAAGAAAGGCACAGGCAAATAAAGAGTCAGTAGTTGCAGTGTTCTTTGACATCGAAAAAGCCTACGACACGATGTGGAAAGAGGGATTGTTAATAAAGCTGTGCAAGAACCTTGGTGTGTCTAGCCTCTTCCACCCATCTTAAAGCCACCAGCACTGCCAGCATCTCCACCGTGTAGACCCCTAACATATTTGACGACCTTCTATTTATCCCAATTCCCTTTGCTGGCACAGCCACCCCAAATCCTGTCACTCCTGTCTCAGGTTCTTTAGCTCCATCAGTATCGAAGATGAGCTGACATGTAAAGAGTGTCGAAAAAAGGTCCAAGCAAAAGGTGGAAATACTACAAATCTACACAACTGTTAGTACACTTCTACACTTGCGTATTAAGTACCATTCCCTCTTGGCTGTACAAATGGGCCTGCAGCAAAAGGGGGAGGGGGACCCTCTACCTCAACTGCTGCTCAAATATTATTTTTAAGTATTTGGTGTTCTGAAGAAGACAAGTTGTGTTGAGTGGTTGTTTTGTTTTGATAAATAAAAACGTGATTGTGTCATTCAGTTGGTTGCCCTGTTGACTTCTTGTCTAACCTTGCAGGCACATTACGTCTATAATGGGCTTTAATCGGGAGAAAAAGCTTGCAGTGGTAAAATTAGGTATATAATTAGATGCATCGATTCAGTTTGATATGTGGCTTTAAATCAAATCGATTATAAAATTTTCAAACCAGCACAAACCTAGCATCCAGTCTTGATGGCTGTGGCAAGCGTTGTTGTGCGACATATAGTTTAATGAACTTTTAGCATTTTACATTACATATACAAATACATTTTTAACAACATAACTCAAAAAGCTCAGTAGTTTGCCAAGTTAAGCTTTTAACCGTGTGTGTGTGTGTGTGTGTGTGTGTGTGTGTGTGTGTGTGTGTGTGTGTTTACTGTTTCCTGTTTCCTGCAGACGTCCAGCAGCTGTTGGTGGTTAAAGAAGAGGTTCCCCCTGAGCAGCAGGAGTCGAGCTCCAGTGTGGACCAGGAGGACCCAGAGCCTCCACACATTAAAGGGGAACAGGAGGAGCTCTGGATCAGTCAGGAGGGAGAGCAGCTTCAAGGGCTGGAGGAGGATGATATCACCAAGTTCACATCCACTCCTGTCCCTGTGAAGAGTGAAGATGATGAAGACAAACCTCAGTCCTCACAGCTTCATCAAAGACACACCGAACAGATGGAAACAGAAGCAGAGGGAGAGGACTGTGGAGGAGCAGAACCAGCCAGGAACTCAGATCCAGATACACATTTACAACCTCAGACTGTTGACAAGACTGGAGCATCTTCTGAACCAGAGACTGATAATAGTGATGATTGGAAGGAGACCAGAGAACCTCAGTCAGGTTTAAACTGTCTGAAAAATGATGAAGTCCCTGTCAGTGATTTGATTGTTTGTAAGATTTGAAAAATCACATGAGAATTCACACAGGAGAGAAACCATTTAGCTGCTCTGAGTGTGGGAAAAGCTTTGGTCAAAGTGCACATCTGAAAGTACACATGAGATGTCATACAGGAGAGAAACCATTTAGTTGCTCTGAGTGTGGGAAAACCTATGGTCAAAGTGCAAGTCTGAAAGTACACATGAGATCTCATACAGGAGAGAAACCATTTAATTGCTCTGAGTGTGGGAAAAGATTTGATTACAGCGTAGCTTTGAAGAATCACATGAGAACTCACTCAGGAGAGAAACCATTTAGCTGCTCTGAGTGTGGGAAAAGCTTTGGTCAAAGTCAACAACTGAAGGTACACATGATATCTCATACAGGAGAGAAACCATTTAGCTGTTCTAAGTGTGGGAAAAGATTTGGTTACAGTGTAGTTTTGAAGAATCACATGAGAACTCACACAGGAGAGAAACCATTTAGCTGCTCTGAGTGTGGGAAAAGCTTTTGTCGAAGTCAACAACTGAAGGCACACATGAGATCTCATACAGGAGAGAAACCATTTAGCTGCCCTGAGTGTGGGAAAAAATTTGGTTACAGTGGAGACCTGAAGATACACATGAGATCTCATACAGGAGAGAAACCATTTAGCTGTTCTGAGTGTGGGAAACGATTTAGCTATAGTGGAGATCTGAAGAAACACATGATATCTCATACAGGAGAGAAACCATTTAGCTGCTCTGAGTGTGGTAAAAGATTTGGTTACAGTAAAGTTTTGAAGAGACACATGAGAATTCATACAGGAGAGAAACCATTTAGCTGCTCTGAATGTGGGAAATCATTTACACAAAATGGAAATTTACATAAACACATGAAAACTCATGAGGGAGAAAAGTGATTCAGCTTTTCAACCTGAAAAAAAAAATCTATTTGGAATAAGAGAAGAGAATTCATACAGGAGAAAAACCATTTAGCTGCTCATTTTGTGGGAAATCATTTACACAAAATAGAACTTTACATTCATACATGAAAATTCATGAAGGAAAAACGTGATTCAGCTGTTCAGTCTGAAAAAAAAAACGTATGTGGAATAAGATTTTAAAAAGACTCATGACTGACACAGACCCAAACATTTATGTTTATATATATTTAAATATATGTATTTACTTACTTACCAAGATCAGTCTTGTACAGCCAGGGGGAGTATTTCCCCTCTGACAAGCTGGGTCAAAACCTTTGGTGGTGACTGGACTTTTGCTGCTTGTCAGGGGCAGGGCATGCAGCACTGTGGCTCTCTCCTGTACTTGGATCCAGAACAGGAGAGCTACTCTGGCTGCTGAATTCTAAAACTGATTTGAACATAGTTTTCTTTTAAGAAATCTGCACAAAATAGCCATGTGAGTAAGTGAAAACATTCTTTCAGATATTTTTGTAAATTTATTTTAAAAAAAATGTAAACATCGCTGAGCGATTTTCATGACTCAGCCTTCATTTGCAATTGTGTGTTATTAGCTTTACTCTCCCAGTTTGGAGAAGCAGACAAGAGAACTGGCATGGTTAGGTCAGTTCCAAAAGTCACTCAACAACACAAACTAACTGTCCAATTGAAGGGCAGCTGAAGACCAGTGACTCATTGTGTTCTGTGAGGTAAAATTCCTGATTCTGTCAGTGGAGTCTGGTTGCTTTTAGGAGAGCATCATGTAACTGCATCAGTAAAGGGCTGTCTGACAGCATGGTTAGGTCTTGAAAATCTCCATCGTGTTTCCACGGAGACCGAGAGGTGACATGCATCTGTTATTTTATGTTAAATAAGCGCACGTGTTTTATAATTTGCACACACGTTTTATAAAACGCACGTGTGTTTTATTAAAATGCGCATGCGATTTATTATCATGAATTCATCTCTACCAGAATTTGTACTTTTTACTGCTGCAAACGTCACACTGTTTGAACAAGATGGTGTGACCAAACAAGCGCGACTTACAACGGCCATTTACTATGGAACGCCAAATGGACCAAAATGTGTAATTCGATGTCTGTTTTAAGACGTCACATTTGTAGCTCTTAAGTAGTCAGTAGTGTAAGAATGTGTGGATGTGTGGAAATGTATGGAGCAAATAAAAGAAGAAAACAGCAGCAGCAGCCGTGCCCATGCTCCGATCAGACCAGAGAGAGACTGAAGACAGGCAGGAGCGATGTTATCTGTCTTCTTGCTGCAGTTCGTGGGAGTGACAGCCAGGCACACATGTTTTGATGAAATGCGCACACAATTTTTATATAATGCATGTGTACTACTTGAAGTACTTTTTTTTTGCATATATAAAATCAAATGTACTAAATTAAAAATCAACTGGAACAGTTCAATAAAAGTCATTCTTTTGAATAAGTGTGTTTTCATCATTTATCCTCTTGAGTGTTTTTTCTGAGTAAGGCTGCAATTCCATGTAACACTTTTGGACTTTTATTTTGAAGCCCATGAGCTCATCTCTACTGGAAGCTGTACTCTTTACTGTTGCCAACATCACACTGTTTGAACAAGATTGTCTGTTAGAAAGGTGTGTTAGCAGAGTGTCTTTGTTGTGTTTTTAAAGTGTGAACATGTCTAAAGTCCAAATGCTGAGATCGTTAGAGGGCTATACAACAGGTAGAGAGATGGTCTTATGATTGGGGTTTCAAGATGTCTGTTACCAAGTCTTGCTACGTGCTCTTTACCAGGAAAAGAAAGCTAAGAGATATACAGCTTAAATTATATGGGCAAAACATGGAAAGAGTAAATAACAGCCATAATACTAGCATTACAATGGCTAGAAGAGGTTAGGCCTGAGAGAGTGATCATTTGTTCAGATTCCACTGCAGTTCTTCAGATCTTAAATACAAATGAATCAATAAGAGAGGATCTAGTGATGGAAATATTAATGATAATGTGGAGATTACACAGAAGTGGAATTTTTGTCCAATTTTGTTGGGTTCCTGCACATGTAGGTGTTAGTGGGAATGAAAAAGCAGACAATATTGCCAAAAGAGCTTTAAGATTAAGTCATGAAGAGATAATGAAAATTCCCTTTGGAAAAGGTGAGGCAAAATCAACAACCAGAAAGGCAGTGATAGATTCGTGGCAGAAGAAGTGGGATACGGATGTTAAAGGGAGACACTACTATAAAATACAAAAGTCAGTTAACACAAAGGCTTTTAAAGGGAAATGCAGAAGAGAAGAAGTAATCATGTCCAGGTTAAGACTTGGACACACTAGTTTAAAATCAACTCTGGATCTAATGGCAAAGTCTGCGTCTGATAAATGTGATAGGTGCGATGCTCCAGAGAGTGTTGAGCATGTGATTTTGAAATGTAGTAAGTATGAGTTAGAAAGGAACAGGTTGCGTGATAGGATGTATGAGCTGGAATGGGAATGGAGCCTGGAAGGAATTTTAGGGATGAGTGGGAAAATGAGGGAACGTTATAGGGCAGTATTTAGTTTCCTCAAAGACACAGGATTAGAAAATAGAATATAAGGGAGCTTTACCCGTTTTTTTTATTTTTTTGGTTTGTTTGCTTGTCTCTTTGTTGTGTTTTTTAAAGTGTGAACATGTCTAAAGTCCAAATGCTGAGAGCGTTGGTGAAGCAGCGGCTAACTGCGGCTGCTGAAGAGATATTTGGGCTGGTTGAAAGAACGATAGCAGAGTACGAGGAGGAACTTTGTCGATCAAAAGAGCAGTAGCGCCGAGATCAAAAAGTGGCTGAAGGTATGTCGATTGCTGCTCAGTGGCATATACTGATCCCCAGACTGGCATAAAGATCCCTAGACTGGTATATACCGATCCCCAGAATGGCATAAAGATACCTTGACTGGTAAATACCGATCCCCAGACTGGCATAATGATCCCTAGACTGGTATATACCGATCCCCAGACTGGCATAATGATCCCTAGACTGGTATATACCGATCCCCAGACTGGCATAATGATCCCTAGACTGGTATATACAGATCCCCAGACTGGCATACAGATTCTCGGAGTGGTATGCTGCTATTATGCTGCTGTTATTCCACCGACACACTAAGGTATGTGCCGCTTGAGATTGTTATGGCACTGAGAGACTGTTGGATAGGTACCGCCCCCTGATGAATATGCAAATGTAATGCCACTGGGCTGGTTTGACGACAAGTACTGCTGTTAATGTATACATTTTTACATATACCACTCCTGCTTCAGCACCATATGATGTCCTGCATTGACACACTGATCCAGCGCATAAGCCTTTGGGCATCGATATACCAACTGATCCTGTGGTATAAGTCTTTAGGCATGGACATACCACTGATGAGCCAGAGGAATATGTCGTTTATATGATGCCAGTGGCCACCAACTGGGATGCAAACGTTGATTTTAAGATGTGGTTATGAAATGAATGTTTCACAAGTCACCATTAAATTTGTTTACTCATTTTGACAATAGTTAGAAAATATCTCAATGTATAGTAAACATGATACATGATATGCCACAATGGTTAATGTTCTGCGAAGTAGATTTTATATGGAGTAATGTATTATTGTGTTCTCCTAATAATGAAAACCTGTCACCAAGTATTGTTTTGTTGGCTGGGTCAAAGTTTCTGCTATCGATTAGTCAGACTGGCTACAGTGGCTGGGCTAACATTAGCCAAGGCTAGCGCTTTCATTAGCTTTAAGGCCCAATTCCAATCCGGCCCCTAAAGACTCAAGCCCTGAACCCTCACTGACTTAACTGACGTCAGCTGTAAGTGATTGAGTGTGAGAGTCTGAAAGGGCTCCGGATGCTACAAATAGGAATAGGACAGCACTTATCCCCCTCTCTACAAAATGTTGTCAACGCTGGCGGCTCTGGGCGTGATCATTTTTCAGTTATTGTCAGCATATATTCCACACACAAAGAATATATATCTATACATAGATAGATAGATAGATAGATAGATATAGATATATAGATATAGATATATATTCTTTGTGTGTGGAATATAACCACTGGTATTCCTCTGACTTCATGTGTGTTTATGTACCATCTTAAATCCTTGTTAATGTAATGTTTCATTGTTTATCTATCTGGTTTTTTTTCTGTATCCTTGCATAAAGTTACCTTTTGCATATCTGCCGACCGTGTTTTTGTTTTTTTTATAACACTTCCGGTGTTCCTAGGGCAACCCCTGTATTTGACGTCACAACGCTATGAACTGTGGGTAATTTCCTTACCGTAAGTCCACATCGATGCTGACCTACAGTAAGGGGGCATAAAGGGCTCACTCACTGACTCACTGACTTGACGATTTGACAGTGGGACAGCCCTCACACACTCACGCACTTCACATGAACGCGCCTCTAAGTCAGTGAGTCTGTAAGGGATCGGATTGGAATTGGGCCATTCTCATCGCACCTAACAGATCCCTCCTAATGCCTAAAGCCTGATTTATGGTCCTGCGTTGACTCAACGACGTCGCTATGTCGTTGCCGTGACGCCGTTGTTAACCCTTCGAACTTCTCACTCCGTTTCATCGTGGTGCAATTCACCGCTAGAGCGGTAGGAGGCTGCGTTCCTTTCCTGAGTGGTTGTCGTCGTCTCTAGTTGATTCTTTGTTTAGCTTCCGGCTTTTCCGGTCACAGAGAAATGAACGCGGAGCATGGACAGACGGCTCCGGCCGTATCCGTATCCATATTGAACATTGAGCATAATGGCATATATATAATGAGCCTTAATACTGCAACATCTACATCGCAACAGAAGATGTTTAAAGATGACGGGGATGGCGCAATCTGGAATACGGAACCGGAAATGCGTTGCTACCAAGCAAACCAATCACAGCCCTGTCGGTCTGCGCTGGGTCTGCGTCGCCTCGACATGTAGTTACATTTTTGAGGAGGTGCACGTCAGGCTACGCCGGGGGCTACGGCGAGCCTTCTACGTAGCCCCGTACCCTACGACGTAGCGACGTTGTTGATTCAACGCAGGACCATAAATCAGGCTTAACGCTAACTCCTTACTGGCAGGAATAAGAGACATGAGACGGCCTTAAAGATGGTGGAGCTCGAACGACTTCCGGTTCAAGTAAGGAGTTAGGAGTTAGCAGCATAAAATAAGAGACTTGGGACGTACCCCAAGAGGCGACGCTACGTTGAATTTCTGCCAACAGCCACCAGGGGCGCTGCTGTAGCGCTGCCGCCATCTTGGACTGTTGAGCTTGGACTGTTGCGCCCAGACAACATGCAAGATGTCAAGGAGAGAGGAGAAAAAAGTAAAAGAAAACAGTGTAGTGCAATTAACTGCAATAACTAACAGTGGAACACCCCGCACCTGGCCTTCCACCGTTTCCCGAAGGATCCCGACAGGTAAGAACTCCTGAGGTGTAGGTTTTAAAGTGTTTTAATATCAATTTAATATGCCAGTTTTTGAGGGAAGGTAACACACACACACAAACATATATATATATATATATATATATATATATTTATATACATATATATGTGTGTGTATATATATATATATTTTTTTTTTATTGGACCATTTATATCAGAACTGATTACTGCTTTTGCATTAAAACATATCATATTAAAATAGCCTATATATCATTATTATTATTATTATTATTATTGTCCCCTTACTGTACAAACTGTAAATAAGTCTTTATTCCTGACTATGTGACGTCACCATTAATGTGTTTCTAGTTAAAATAATGATTTTTTTCTTTCTTTCTTTCTTTCTTTTTTTTTTTTTTAAATTTGTAGATTGGCTTATGGGGTGATTTTGAAGGAGTAATTAAGTTAATCTTCTCATAAGTGGATGTAATATGTAGAGATGCCATCTAGGCCGTTTTTGTTCGTTTTGTTTTTTTTAAAGTCTATATTTTGCTTTACAAAAACTTGAAAAAGCAGCTGTGACCAAGCTTTCACGAGGTGAGTAGCATTGTAAGCATAATTAATAGCGATATACTTCAGTTTGTCTGTGTTTTTGTATGCAAGCAGGTCTGCTGCGGTCTGCCGACGGTCCAAAATGGCGGCGGTAGGACGAAACCATGGGCGAGTCTGTTGCTATGGGGCGTTCTATTGAGCTTCACCTCTTGGTATCCATGCTCTTTGGTGGGGTATCTCGCTTTATCCAATATCTCTGTTATTGCACAAGTCTGCTCCGATGCATCCCCGGTGAAATGGGTGTGGCGAGAACACATCCGGGAATTTGGACTGAACTTGGCTAGATGTGAACTTTGAATTGGAACAGTACTTGGGCTGTGACTGATGACGCGTCACAAGTCGAAGCCGGGTTCCGGAGGAGGGTGACGTCGAGACGGTTGTGTGAGAGCGAAAATTCAAACTTGTTTGTCAATCCTTGATTAAAGTAAATTAGAACGGATAACAACTTTGACATTGGATTGTGGACTTTTGGAGTTGGTTGCTGGTGGGTCGAGTGGGGGTAGAGGAGTGTATCGACCGACGGCCTGTATAGGTCCGGTAGCGGTGCGCTCAGCTGCCTTTGCGGACTAGGCCAGCCAACCAGGCTTTCTGTGTGGGTCTCCATGCCGGGGAAAGGTAGCCAAGGGGGGGGGAGGGGGGGGAGCGGTGGTGTAAGCCAACAGCGGATAGAAAGTGAGAACAAAAGGGATAGGTCGGACAATGACAGTGAGGGTGAGGTGAGAGACAAAAATTTGAGGAAGAAGCCGAGGCCGGGAGACCAGGGTGGATTCAAGTTTGTGGTTAAGTTTAAGGATAGGAGTGATAAAGGCTTAAACCCCCTCAAGTTGTCCGAAGAGATTAAAAACAGAATGGGACCTGTATTGAATGTGAAAATGATGTTGAATGGAAATGTGCTAATTTTCTGTAAAACTGAAGCTCAAAGAGAGAAGGCAATGAAAGCTCGCTATTTGCTTAACAGGCCCATTGAATGCTTTATGCTTGATGGCAATATGCAAAATGTGAAGGGAGTAATTTATGTTAGCCCTGACATATCTGAAAGCGCTACAGTTTCTAACCTACAGGGAGCTGAGATTGAGGCTGCACGCAGGTTTAGAGAGAGAGGGATGGCAGTGTTGCTGACATTTAAACAACAAGTGAAGGAAATGCCATCAAGAGTGTATTTGGGATTCTTAAGCTTCCAAGTGAGGGAATACAACTGTCCTCCATTGCGCTGTTACAAGTGTCAGCGTTTTGGGCACACAGCAGCTGCTTGCAGAGGAGTTAGGAGGTGTGGAAAGTGTGGAGGTGACCATGAGTTTGCTCAGTGTCAGGCAAGGGAGGCCAAGTGTTGTAACTGTGGGGGAAGCCATACAGCCTCCTTCCGGGGGTGTGAACATCATGTCATGGCTGTGAAAATAGGAAAAGTTAGAGCTGGGGGGGAAATGTCCTATGCTGAGGCAGTGAGGAAAGTGCGGGGGGCAGAGGAGCATGTGAGGGTGGGAGGGGGGGCAAGGGCTCTCTATGCTAAACCAGTGGTGGAGGAAGAGGCAGCGCAGGCAATGAAGAAAGAGTCATTTCTAGCATTTATGGTAGATGTTCTGTGGGCAGCTAAGAACCAAACGAGGAGGTCAGATATGATCAAAGTAGTGATAGATGCAGTGGAAAGGTTCCTTGAGGAGGTGCAAGTAGGCCCAGAGCAGTTACACACATTCATGAGACAGAAGGTGGAAACCCAAAAGAGGGAAAGAATTGCAGAAAGGGAAAGAAAGAGTACAGACAGAAGTGAATACTATGAAGAGGGAAGCATGGACACACATGAGGATGGTGATGATGATGATGATTATCCTGCTAATGTTCTATATATTGCAGTGGAATGCAAGAAGTTTAATTGCGAATGGGCAGGAACTTAAAAGATTTGTGGACGCATTTAAAGATAAACCAGAGATAGTGTGTATTCAGGAGACTTGGCTTAAGCCTTGTTTAGACTTTGTGGTGCCGGGATATGAAAGTATCAGACAGGATAGACATGAGAAATCAGGAGGGGGATGTGCAACGTTCGTAAGGTCAGATGTACAGTATCAGCGGGTGGAAATCAAGTCTTCACTAGAGTGTGTTGTAGTAAGGGTGTGGGAGAAGGATAGATGGGTGAATATTGTGAATTTCTATAATCCATGCTTGCCAATTGATAGAAGTGAAATGGAAGAGGTTATGGAACAAATAGGGGAGCCGGTCATCTGGCTCGGTGACTTTAATGCACACAACCCTCTGTGGGGCAGCAGGGTAAGAGATGGTAACGGGAGCACTGTGGAGGAATTTATGGACAGGTATGGGTTGGTATGTGTGAATGATGGCAGGCCTACTAGGTTTGAGATAAGAACAGGGGTAGTGTCATGCATAGACTTAGCTCTAGCATCTAGTGAGTGGGCAAGGGTGGGAGAATGGGGTTCCATGGACAGGTACACATTGGGCAGTGATCACTATCCTATTTTGTTGAGATTTGGGAAAACATTGTTAATTGAAGAACAGATGAGGCCAGGTTATTTTGACTACAGCAAAGCAGACTGGAAGACATTTGCAGAGAAGTGTGATCGGGCCCTTGATAGTGTAAAGGGGGAAGGAACAATAGATGAGTGGAGTAATAGTCTTTGTGAAATGCTATTGCATAAAGCATATGAGTGTATCCCTATTAAGAAAAACCCCACTGCAAAAGTAAGCATCCCATGGTGGAATAAAGAATGTGATAAAGCAGTCAGAGGTAGGAATCGAGCATATAGAGCACTGAGAAAGGGCCCGACAGAGAGTAATATGATAGAGTATAAAAGGTTGAGAGCTAAGGCAAGAAGAGTGATTAAGTCTGCAAAAAAGGAGTGCTGGAGGAAGTACTGTGGAGGGTTAGGGGTAGACACTTCAGTGGGAGAAGTATGGGCAGCAGTTCACCGAATGTCAGGGGTAGTGAGGCAGAAGAGAATGCCAGTGTTAGAGGAGGAAGGGGTGGTTGCTACAAGTGATGTAGAGAAAGCAAAGATGTGTGAAAATAAGTTTAAGGCATAGTGAACATTGGGGAGGAGGGTATAAGGAAAAGGAATGAGACATTGAGACACCACATATTCAAACTCAAAGTGGATGATGATAATACTGATGCTGTCAATTTGTACTTCTCCATGACAGAGCTGTGCAAAGCTATAAAGAATGGGGGAAGGACAGCACCAGGAAAAGATGGGTTAAGCTATGAAATATTTAAGAATTTAGGAGTGTTAGTGTTGGAGGAAATACTTGCTCTCATTAACAACATATGGAAGGAAGGAATTCTTCCTGCAGCCTGGAAGCAAGCAGTAGTGGTCCCAATTTTAAAACCAGGTAAAGATGCTGCGAAACCAGGGTCGTACAGACCTATTGCACTTACTGCAGTAATATGCAAAATAATGGAGAGAATGGTGACTGATAGGTTAACGTATAAATTGGAGAAGGAGGGGTGGTTCACTCCAAAGCAAAGTGGGTTTCGTAGAGGTAGGAGCACCATGGACTCGGTGCTTTCACTTGAGTCTGATATAAAGAAGGCCATGGTAAAAAAAGAGGGACTGATAGCAATGTTTTTAGATATCGAAAAAGCTTATGATATGTTGTGGAAGGAGGGGCTAATTGTGAAATTGTATGATGCAGGAATACGAGGACGCTTACTAAACTGGATCCAGGATTTTCTTAAGAACAGGGAAATACAGGTAAGGGTGGGAGGGGCTCTATCTAGCGGCACAGGCATTGAGAATGGAACACCACAGGGAAGCGTAATTAGTCCAGTACTGTTCAATATTATGATTAATGACATTTTTGAAGATACTGGGCCTGGGTTTGGTCTCTCTTTGTTCGCAGATGATGGAGCAGTGTGGAAAAGCGGGAGGAACATAAAACACATAACTGAGAGAATGCAAGGAGCAATAAATAAAATAGTTGACTGGGGAAGCAGGTGGGGCTTTAAGATATCAGTAGAAAAAACAAAGTATGTTGTGTTTGGTAATAAGAAAACTGAATGTCAAGGTTCATCTATGTATGGACAGGCAATTGAGAGGGTAAAAGTATTTAAATTCTTGGGAGTACACTTTGATGAAAGGCTCACATGGGGAAAACATATTGACAATATTGTAGGTAAATGTGAAAAGGTTATTAATGTGATGAGGTCTCTCTCTGGAAGTACTTGGGGCGCTGGCAGAGACATGCAAATACTAATATATAGAGCAATGATAAGATCAAGGCTAGATTATGGATGTCTGTGCTATGGTACAGCAGCCAAAACAGCTCTAAAGCGTCTTGATGTAGTCCAAGCAAAAGCATTGAGGGTGTGCTGTGGGGCCCGCCACACCACCCCAATCCCGGCCTTACTGGTTGAAATGGAAGAGACGCCACTGGGAATTCGGAGGACAAAGCTGGCAATGCAGTACGTAAATAAACTAAGGGGATGTAAAGGGGAGAATCCAGCAAAATCAGTCATGGAGGAAGCATGTGAGTGGGGAGGAGGAAGTGTCAAAAAGGAGTGCTTCATCCTTAAGATCAGTAAGGAAATGGAGGAGCCGGGTTTGGGGGAGGTGGGGGTTGCCCCTATAGTGCACTAGCCAGTTGTACCGCCTTGGTTATTACCATCACCGGAGATAGACCTCAGCATATTGGAATCAATCAAAACAAACGAAAGAACAGTTTATAGTGACCTGGTGGAAAACAGATTAGAAGGCTCCTGGCAACATCATCTTCAAATTTACACAGACGGGTCCCAAGATCCAGAAACAGGGAAGTCAGGTTTTGCCTTTTGTATTCCAAGTCTGGGCGTAGTAGTGAGCAGGCGACTGTCGGAGGGGGTTTCAGTCTTCACAACAGAGCTGATGGCCATAATATGGGCATTGGAGTGGGTGGAGGAGGTGCAGCCAGGGCAGGTTGTTATATGCTCAGACTCTACTGCTGTTTTAATGACTCTGGGGGAAGGCAAGCTGGGAGTCCGTTCAGACCTGGTGGTGCAGCTGTTGGTACAGCTGTATAAAATTGAGAAGGCAGGATGGCAGGTTGCGTTTCTCTGGGTGCCAGCCCATGCGGGGGTAGAGGGGAACGAGATGGCAGATGGGGCAGCTAAAAGGGCATTGAGGAGGGAGGTGGATGTGAAGGTGGCCATAGGAGTGAATGAGTATACAGTACAGGCCAAAAGTTTGGACACACCTTCTCATTCAATGCGTTTTCTTTATTTTCATGACTATTTACATTGTGGATTCTCACTGAAGGCATCAAAACTAAGGCACACTGAACCAGCATGGCTACCACAGCATCCTGCAGCGACATGCCATCCCATCCGGTTTGCGTTTAGTTGGACGATCATTTATTTTTCAACAGGACAATGACCCCAAACACACCTCCAGGCTGTGTAAGGGCTATTTGACCAAGAAGGAGAGTGATGGAGTGCTGCGGCAGATGACCTGGCCTCCACAGTCACCGGACCTGAACCCAATGGAGATGGTTTGGGGTGAGCTGGACCGCAGAGTGAAGGCAAAGGGGCCAACAAGTGCTAAACACCTCTGGGAACTCCTTCAAGACTGTTGGAAAACCATTTCAGGTGACTACCTCTTGAAGCTCATGGAGAGAATGCCAAGAGTGTGCAAAGCAGTAATCAGAGCAAAGGGTGGCTATTTTGTTGGCACGTAGGACCACTGAGAAATGTAACTGGGGGTAAATAAGTGGGAGCTCTTTAATCGCACTTTCGGAAGCCTCCTTTGTACTGCATCGGCGTATTTGCTGAGGAAACACAGGGACCGGAGCCGTCGGGCCGTCTGGGTCCACAGAGTCCTGCAAACCCGGCAACTCCACGGTGAATTTCACCGGCTCGTACAGCTCCGGGAGAGCCCAGACCTCCGTCTCCGAATCCTGGTCTGCAATTGGCTGCTGCTTCGGCAGCGGCGCTGCTCATTTGCATAAAGTTCAGCTTCTCTCAACTTCTACTTGACGCTCTGGTCGCTGGCATCGCGCCGCTCGCTGCAGCCGACGCCCCTGACGCCCTTCGTAGCAAGCGTACATTGAAAATGAATGGCTGCCGGCCGCTTATGACGCTCATGACGCTTTTGGTGTGAATGCACAGTTACGCTTGTGGAAATGGAATTAAGTGCATTATAGACTCGACCTGAGGGAGGCAGCAATGTGCCACAAGGCATCTAGACTGCCGGAAACTACATGAAGAAGAAGAAGAAGAAGAAGAAGAAGAAGGAGAAGCAGAAGCGTCACAAGCTATGGTCACAAGTCCACAAGAGCACAAGTCCGCACAAGTACGCATATTGAGAAACGACTTCTTTGTTGTGTTTTTAAAGTGTGAACATGTCTAAAGTCCAAATGCTGAGATCGTTGGTGAAGCAGCGACTAACTGCGGCTGCTGAAGAGATATTTGGGCTGGTTGAAAGAACGATAGCAGAGTACGAGGAGGAACTTTGTCGATCAAAAGAGGAGAACGAGCGACAACGGAAACTACTGGACGCTGCTTCCAACCCTCAGCTTCGGTTACACAGAGCAGGTTTGTTCATTAAACATTACAAGTTCATTATTAATAACATAACTGCAGCTTTGTTCAATAAATATTCAGTCTGTCGACGATTTAAAGACACGTTAGCTTCTCTGGTGTCGTTAGCTTCTCTGGTGTCGTTAGCTTCTCTGGTGTCGTTAGCTTCTCTGGTGCCGTTAGCTTCTGTGGTGTCGTTAGCTTCTGTGGTGCCGTTAGCTTCTGTGGTGTCGTTAGCTTCTCTGGTGCCGTTAGCTTCTGTGGTGCCGTTAGCTTTTGTGGTGTCGTTAGCTTCTGTGGTGTCGTTAGCTTCTGTGGTGCCGTTAGCTTCTGTGGTGCCGTTAGCTTTTGTGGTGTCGTTAGCTTCTGTGGTGCCGTTAGCTTCTCTGGTGCCGTTAGCTTTTGTGGTGTCGTTAGCTTCTGTGGTGTCGTTAGCTTCTCTGGTGTCGTTAGCTTTACCATCCTTAAATGATTATCATTGTTTATTCTCTTGTCATATTTTGTTTTGTTAATATGAATCAGTGAATCAACAAATGTAGTGTAGTATGAATGTACAATATGAACCTGTGAGATGTTGTAGAGTAGAAGTATAAAGTAGCAGGAAATAGAAATACTCAAGTAAAGTACAAGTTAACAGAGAGCTGAAGAGAAAAGAGTCTTATGGGGTAGTTTGGTTTGTTTCCATCAAATTCACCTTCCTACAAACATGGGTTTTTTCTTCAGGCCTTAAATGCAGGGCTTATTTTAAACTTTCTTGTTGTTACTTTCCCATCAGAACCCTTTAATTTAACCTGGGATGCAGCTAAATTCTTTATTAGTTTATGCCAGACTAACTTACTTATTGTTAAACTTGGTTTATTTAAACTTGGTAAATGGTGGGTTATTGCCTAAATTAGGCTGGCTGTATGAGATGCTTTAATAGTTTAATCTCACAACAGTAACAAACAAAACCAAGACTGAGGGCAAACACTATCTTTACCTGGCTGTCCATGAATGCAGGTCACAGGGAGACGTGGAGGGGCAGGGGGTCTTCTGTTGTTCACCACAGGTGTGTTTTGGCCTTGACACAGCTGAGTGAACACTGTGAAGCTGTTTGATACTCAGAGATCTGTAGAAGTCTGTAGTCTGAAGTTTGATGTCTGTAACATCTGTGTGTGTGTGTGTGTGTGTGTGTGTGTGTGTGTGTGTGTTTCCTGTTTCCTGCAGACGTCCAGCAGCTGTTGGTGGTTAAAGAAGAGGTTCCCCCTGAGCAGCAGGAGTGGAGCTCCAGTGTGGACCAGGAGGACCCAGAGCCTCCACACATTAAAGAGGAACAGGAGGAACTCTGGATCAGTCAGGAGGGAGAGCAGCTTCAAGGGCTGGAGGAGGATGATATCACCAATTTCACATTCACTCCTGTCCCTGTGAAGAGTGAAGATGACGAAGAGAAACCTCAGTCCTCACAGGTTCATCAAAGACAAACTCAGCAAATGAGAACAGAAGCAGAAGGAGAGGACTGTGGAGGACCAGAACCAGTCAGGAATTCTGATTTGGACAGACATTTACAACCTGAGACTGATGAGAGTGATTACTGGAAGGAGCCCAGAGAACCTCAGTCATGTTTAAACTCTCTGAAAAATGATCAAGTCCCTGTCAATGATTTGATTGTTGGTGAGAAACGATTTAGCTGCTCTGAGTGTGGCAAAAGATTTGGTTACAGTGGAGATCTGAAGAAACACATGAGATCTCATACAGGAGAGAAACCATTTAGCTGCTTTGAGTGTGGCAAAAGATTTGGTCGTAATGGAGTTCTGAAGATACACATGAGATGTCATACAGGAGAGAAACCATTTAGCTGCTCAATTTGTGGGAGATCATTTACACAAAATGGAAATTTACGGACACACATGAAAATTCATGAGGGAGAAACGTGATTCAGCTGTTCAGTCTGAAATTTTTTTTTTTTTATTTTAATTAATTTTTAATTTAATCATTATTATTATTATTATTATTTTTTTTTTTTTTAATTTAAATACTTTATTAATCCCCGAGGGGAAATTCAATTTTTTTCACTCTGTTGTCAATTACACACAGGTCTGAACACACACATGCACAAACAGGACCTCTACAGAGTTTGGAGTAAGATTTCAAAAACACTCATGACTGACACAGACCCAAACATTTATGTTTATATGTTTTTATATGTATGTATTTACTTTCTTACTTATTTACTTACCAGGATCAGTCTTGTACAGCCAGGGGGAGTATTTCCCCTCTGACAGCCAAGCTGGGTCAAAACCTGTTATCTGGTGGTGACTGGACTTTTACTGCTTGTCAGGGGCAGGGCATGCAGCACTGTGGCTCTTTCCTGTACTTGGATCCAGAACAGGAGAGCTACTCTGCACAAAAGGTTGACAGCCAAGGCAAGAAGAGTGATTAAGTCTGCAAAAAAACAGGGAAAGACGCAGCGAAGCCAGGGTCGCACAGACTAGAGGCTGACATTAGGTTCGATGACGTTTTAGATAGACTATTCCTTTTTGTTGAATGTTAGAGATTAAGATTGTATTTGTCTGATTTGAAGGTTTATTCTGTGAACAGAAAACATGTCGTGTGACTGATGGTGAAGTTTAGTCGTCACAGACTGAATACATTCATCATAAACTATACAGAGTCTACTGAACATTAACACTGGACTGTTTTAATCATTGAGGTATTTAGCAACACAGAGACTGGTGGTCAGTGGGATGTGAGGATTCTTAAATTCTCTGTACAGATGTGAAGCTCTGACTGTATCTGACTGATCCTTAATGAAAGCTGTTGTCTTGTATTGTTTTTCCTCTGAAAATATTAACCTTATAGTCAAATAGAGTTTATTTAGCCTGTGTAGTTGAGGGGACAGGTCAAACTGATATGATGCTGATTTACAGGAGAATTCATATAAATGGAGGTTGAACCATGAACATAAACTACAGATCGCCTGTAAAGCATTTTAATAAATCAATCTATCAGAATTAAAACAACTGGAGACTGAAAACAAACTGATATATGAGTCTGATCACTTTTTTAATGAATTGACATCAGTCCAGACAGGATGTGAGTGTGTCTGTGACTTCCTGTACGGACTGAAGGCTGCTGGAAACTGTCCGACTTCACCGCAGCTTTTTGTCACCGCCCCCGCTGCGGCCGCCTGCTCTCGTCTACTTTCCAGGCGAGGCGCAGTTCATCTCGAACGAGCCTATTGTCACACTGAGCAAGATGGCGTCTGGTAGATAGATGTGTTAGCAGAGTGTCTTTGTTGTGTTTTTAAAGTGTGAACATGTCTAAAGTCCAAATGCTGAGAGCGTTGGTGAAGCAGCGACTAAGTGCGGCTGCTGAAGAGATATTTGGGCTGTTTGAAAGAACGATAGCAGAGTACGAGGAGGAACTTTGTCGATCAAAAGAGAAGAACGAGCGACAACGGAAACTACTAGACGCTGTTTTCAACCCTCAGCTTCGGTTACACAGAGCAGGTTTGTTCATTAAACATTACAAGTTCATTATTAATAATATAACTGCAGCTTTGTTCAATAAATATTCAGTTTGTCGACGTTTATATACCGCGTTAGCTTCTCTGGTGTCGTTAGCTTCACCTTCCTACAAACGTGTCTTTTCTTCAGGCCTTAAATGCAGGGCTTATTTTATACTTTCTCTTGTTGTTACTTTCCCATCAGAACCCTTTAATTTAACCTGGGATGCAGTTAAATTCTTTATTTCCTGTTGGTTCAGAAATACAATTAAATTCATGTTTTTTTGAAACTTCAACCCACCGCCCAAGAATTAGTAAACAATACACTGTACTGTGAAGTAGGGTTGAGTCGGTTGTCGGTGACCTGATGAAGAGCTGACACGCTTGAAACATTGTTTAACTTGTAGGGGTGACCCCGGATAGTCGGTGATTCGATTAGGAGAAGTCTGATTCGACTGCCAGTCTCGCCATCAAATCATTGCAAAATGTGGTTATGAAACGTACCATTCTGATTATATGGGGGTGCTCACTGCTGCTGAACATCTTGATTTGACAAAGAGTGTATTTGTTTTCTAGTAATTCATGATATATAGCCTTTTTTTTGACACAAACATCAGCCTAATTTCTGTTAAAATAGAATTAATAAAAAATTGAAAATGATTATTCATTGTTTCGTTTACCTGAAGTGTCTTGAAACGAATTTCACCGCTGATTGTTTTCTTGACAGACTCTGATATTTTATTTGGCTACTTTTTGTCCGACGTGGCCAAACAATTGAGAGCGGTGGCGCACGGTCCGTGTGGATGAACTTGTATGAACCTGAGTTGATTAATAAAGTAACTTCAAGTCAGAAAGAAGGGAAACTGTTTCTAAACAGTTTGATGATGTTTTTGGATGTTTATTTGTGAATGAAATGGCAAATTCTGTCCTGTTAAAGACATGGATGACGCTGCAGCGCGTCTGCGCTCATCTGAGCATCATGAAGTGAAAGGAATAAAGATAAAGATAAAATGATAACCCTTTTACTTTTATCATTATCATCTTATTATGCCAACTAAAGAATTAAATCTGTTTATTTGGGTGTTTTAGCTCTTTTCTCTGGAGCGGAAACTTGACGCAAATGAGCTCATTAATCAATGAGGGGGAAAACAACATGATTCAGTTAGTCAGCTAAAGGAAAAATCTGTCCAATCAGATTCGACTATGAAAATTCTGAGCCAGGGACACCCCTACTAACTAGTAAAGTTTTTTTGGAGCATAATGAGAGTGTGCGGGCTTTCTCTCTTTTTTCTAAAATTTTCATTCAGCCCAGCACCCACACTAAGTGATGTGCGTATATTTCTACAGTTTTTTAGCTCTTCTCAGAACCTTACACACCTCAGTTGGAGTCACAGTGAGTGAAGAGCTCTGTAGCGCTGCAGTGTCTCCTCCTGCTGTCTGTGCGTCCTGGCTGCCACGCTACTTTTACGCACATAGACACACAATCACAGAGTACAGATGCCGCGGTGGAGATAGAGAGGTGAAGATAACTTGAGCTGATGACAACTACACTTGTTACTGTGCGTGCAAAAAAACCTCCTCGAGGAAAAAGTCGGTGGTCATGTGACCTGCAGGCAATGAGTCATCATCAGCAGACAGGAGGACTGATACTGACTGATGTCTGTATTCTCTATTCTTTCTTTGAAAATTCACTCAGTACTGTGATGTCAGGAATATGATTTATTTTATTGACATTCTATTTTGTTTCCAGTGAGATATGAAGTTTGTATTGTGACTTTGCTGTTTTAATATTACTGTTGCTGCCCCAGAAACAACATGTAATTATGAAATATTCCGTTTTATTCCCGTTGTGAATTTCTTCTTTTAAAAAAATACTTCCTTGTAAATGTTACACAATTAGTTCTCTGAGAATCTCTTTCACATACTAGCAAAAATTGGATTTTTCTTTGTCCTGACTTGCAATTTTTGTCATTTGCTGCAATGTTATCGCAACTTTTGACAAAATTTGTCGCAAATTCAAGGTTTTTCTGTCGCGAGATCCTGGAGGGACTGGTCTTGTAACTGAAAAATCTCCAGTCAAAACGATATTAGATCGAGACCCCTTGAATCGAAATCGAATTGATTCAGGAAACCAGTGGCGATACCCAGTCCTAATCCACTCTGCCTCACTCTCATACACTTTTTTGAAATTCTCGAGTGAAGTAAAAGAACCACAGATTTGTACTGCAGTAATACTTGAGTTGATGTACGAACAGCATCTTATTTACTCAGGCTGCCAGTAATCAAACTTGACTCACTGCAAACTGTCGCATCTTATGGACAATCATTCTCACATAATTCACTTTAGTTTGAGCAAATAAAGAGCCACACTGTAGCCTCCAGACATGACAAGAGTAACAGTACATGTTAATGACTGCTATGAAATTAAAGCTCACCTCAACCTCACTCACTCTGACACAGCTGAGTGAACACTGTGAAGCTGTTTGATGCTCAGAGATCTGAAGAAGTTCAATAAGTAGTTTTTGAGCTGTGATGTGAATGAACGACAACATTTCTCTGTAACGTGTGTGTGTGTGTGTGTGTGTGTGTGTGTGTGTGTGTGTGTGTGTCCTGTTCCCTACAGACGTCCAGCAGCTGTTGGTGGTTAAAGAAGAGGTTCCCCCTGAGCAGCAGGAGTCGAGCTCCAGTGTGGACCAGGAGGACCCAGAGCCTCCACACATTAAAAGGGAACAGGAGGAACTCTGGATCAGTCAGGAGGGAGAGCAGCTTCAAGGGCTGGAGGAGGATGATATCACCAAGTTCACATCCACTCCTATCCCTGTGAAGAGTGAAGATGATGAAGAGAAACCTCAGTCCTCACAGCTTCATCAAAGACACACTGAACAGATGGAAACAGAAGCAGAGGGAGAGGACTGTGGAGGAGCAGAACCAGCCAGGAACTCAGATCCAGATACACATTTACAACCTGAGACTGATGACGGTGATGATTGGACGGAGACCAGAGAACCTCAGTCAGGTTTAAACTGTCTGAGAAATGATGAAGTCCCTGTCAGTGATTTGATTGTTCGTGAGAAACGATTTGGCTGCTCTGAGTGTGGGAAAAGATTTGGTCACAGTGGACATTTGAAGGTACACATGAGATCACATACAGGAGAGAAACCATTTAGCTGCTCTGAGTGTGGGAAAAGATTTGGTTACAGTGGAGATTTGAAGAACCACATGAGAACTCACACAGGAGAAAAGCTATTTAGCTGCTCTGAGTGTGGAAAGAGATTTGGTTACAGTGGAGATCTGAAGAAACACATGAGATGTCATACAGGAGAGAAACCATTTAGTTGCTCAATTTGTGGGAGATCATTTACACAAAATGGAAATTTACGGACACACATGAAAATTCATGAGGGAGAAACGTGATTCTGGTGTTCAGTTTGAAAAATAACACCCTATTTTTTTATTTTAATTTTTAATTGAATTGAATTGTTGTTTTTTTTAATATTTAAATACTTTATTAATCCCCGAGGGGAAATTCAATTTTTTTCACTCTGTTGTCAATTACACACAGGTCTGAACACACACATGCACAAACAGGACCTCTACAGAGTTTCAAAAACACTCATGACTGACACAGACCCAAACATTTATGTTTATATGTTTTTATATGTATGTATTTACTTACTTACTTACCAAGATCAGTCTTGTACAGTCAGGGGGAGTATTTACCCTCTGACAGCCAAGCTGGGTCAAAACCTGTTATCCAGTGGTGACTGGACTTTTGCTCCTTGTCAGCACTGTGGCTCTTTCCTGTGCTTGGATCCAGAACAGGAGAGCTACTCTGGCTGCTAAATTCTAAAAATGTAAACATCGTTGAGTGATCTTCATGACTCAGCCTTCATTTGGAATTGTGTGTTATCAGCTTTACTCTCCCAGTTTGGAGAAGCAGACAAGAGAACTGACATGGTTAGATCGGTTCCAAAAGTCACACAACAACACAAACTGACTGTCCAATCGAAGGGCAGCTGAAGACCAGTGACTCATTGTGTTCTGTGAGGTAAAATTACTGATTCTGTCGGTGGAGTCTGGTTGCTTTTAGGAGAGCATCATGTAACTGCATCAGTCAAGGGCTGTCTGACAGCATGGTTAGGTTTTCAAAATCTCCATCATGTTTCTACATAGACCGGGAGGTGACATGCATCTGTTATTTTTTTTTTTTAAAAAACTGTTTTGTTTTTTTTCTTTTTGAGAGAGACAAAAATTTGAGGAAGAAGCCGAGGCCGGGAGACCAGGGTGGATTCAAGTTTGTGGTTAAGTTCAAAGATAGGAGTGATAAAGGCTTAAACATCCCCAAGTTGTCTGAAGAGATTAAAAACAGAATGGGACCTGTATTGAATGCAAAAATTATGTTGAATTGGAAATGTGCTAATTTTCTGTAAAACTGAAGCTCAAAGAGAGAAGGCAATGAAAGCTCGCTGTTTGCTTAACAGGCCCATTGAATGCTTCATGTTTGATGGCAATATGCAAAATGTGAAGGGAGTAATTTATGTTAGCCCTGACATATCTGAAAGCGCTACAGTTTCTAACCTGCAGGGAGCTGAGATTGAGGCACAGGCAATGAAGAAAGAGTCATTTCTAGCATTTATGGTAGATGTTCTGTGGGCAGCTAAGAACCAAACGAGGAGGTCAGATATGATCAAAGTAGTGATAGATGCAGTGGAAAGGTTCCTTGAGGAGGTGCAAGTAGGCCCAGAGCAGTTACACACACATTCATGAGACAGCAGGTGGAAACACAAGAGAGGGAAAGAGTTGCAGAAAGGAAAGGAAGAGTACAGACAGAAGTGAATACTATGAAGAGGGAAGCATGGACGCACGTCAGGCTGTACGATTACACAACCGCACAAAAGGCTGCGATTTGCGATTTAATGTAAATAAATGTTAAGGTGTGTGCCTGTGAACGTGACTGCCTCTCCTGTAGTGTGTGTGGACTTTGTTGATATTACGCCCACAAGCTATCCTGGTGTGTGCAGCATGTATGGTCAGGTGACCAGCCGGCGTGCAGCAGTGACCAATATAGACGCTGAAGAAGAGCATGAGCACGACCATGAACTGGCTGAGCTGGTGGCGAAAAAACGGCATGTCTATTATATGGTGATACTTTGGATTCAGGTACGGTGACGTTCAACAGAAAGACGTGCTGTGAAAAAGTTTAAAAGTTAAAGTCGCCACGTCCCGCGGCAACACGACCAATCTATATCAGCACTTGAGACAGCACAGGGGAAAGTAGGAAGAATGCATGCGAGAGAAAGCCGAGCCGAGTAACGTGAAAGACAAGGAGACAACTGAACGCCCCCAGAGCCTCATACAACAACATCCAAGCACAGTTACGCAAACATTTGTAAGTGTCACGGGGAAATCACAGACTCCATAACAAACTATATTGTGATGTATTATTACTTGGCAGCAACAAGTATTTACCGCCAGGCCGGTGACACATGACGTTAATTTATTTTTCTGCCAAAACCGACTTTTAGCCGTGTTCGGCGCTTGGCGGGTGTTTATTTTTGATCCTGCATTAACCACAGGTTAAGTTAGCCAACACAGCTAACGTTAATGTTAGAAACTGACATGTTCCAGCGGACCTCTACAAAAACAGCATGACGGCCGTTAAAAGTTAACCAGACAGGCCAGGTTGCATGTGAATAAACACGTAAATAGCAGAGAAAAAAAACAGACTTACTTGCGGTTTGGAAGTTCCTGGTGAACATGACATCTTAGTAAAGCCACCATGCCAGAGGCTTCCGAGCGGATGGCGGGTTCGGAAAAGAGACGTACGTCTTCAGTATGCCGATATGCAAATTATATGCAAACCACGCTCTACTTGCCCCTCCCCTCAGACCCCTCCCTCTCCACGCCAAAACAGTGACAGAAAGTTGAAAGTGAAAATCAGTGACACTGAAAAAAAACTGACATTGTAAAAAAATCTGTCACTGAAAAAAAAGTGGCATGAAGAAAAAATCTGAAGATTGTCATTGAAAAATACAAAAAAATCCCAATAAAATAAAATAATAAGATTTTCAGATTTTAATTATTTTAAGTGTAGTGCAATTAACTGCAACAACTATCAGTGGAACACCCCGCACCTGACCTTCCACCGTTTCCCGAAGGATCCCGACAGAGGTGTACGTCTTAAAGTGTTTTAATATCAATTTAATATGCCAGTTTTGGAGGGAAGGTAACACACACACACACACACACACACACACACACACACACACACACACACACACCTTACTATACAAACTGTAAATAAGTATTTATTCCTGACTATGTGACGTCACCATTAATGTGTTTCTAGTTAAAATATTGATTTTTTTCTTTCTTTCTTTTTTTTTTTTCTTTCTTTCTTTTTTTTTTTTTTTTTAAATTTGTAGATTGGCTTATGGGGTGATTTTGAAGGAGTAATTAAGTTAATCTTCTCATAAGTGGATGTAATATGTAGAGATGCCATCTAGGCCGTTTTTGTTCGTTTTGTTTTTTTTAAAGTCTATATTTTGCTTTACAAAAACTTGAAAAAGCAGCTGTGACCAAGCTATCACGAGGTGAGTAGCATTGTAAGCATAATTAATAGCGATATACTTCAGTTTGTCTGTGTTTTTGGTTATTGCACAAGTCTGCTCCGATGCATCCCCGGTGAAATGGGTGTGGCGAGAACACATCCGGGAATTTGGACTGAACTTGGCTTGATGTGAACTTTGAATTGGAACAGTACTTGGGCTGTGACTGATGACGCGTCACAAGTCCACAAGAACACAAGTCCGCACAAGAACGCATATTGAGAAACGGCTTCTTTGTTGTTTTTAAAGTGTGAACATGCCTAAAGTCCAAATGCTGAGATCGTTGGTGAAGCAGCGACTAACTGCGGCTGCTGAAGAGATATTTGGGCTGTTTGAAAGAACGATAGCAGAGTACGAGGAGGAACTTTGTCGATCAAAAGAGGAGAACGAGCGACAACGGAAACTACTGGACGCTGTTTTCAACCCTCAGCTTCGGTTACACAGAGCAGGTTTGTTCATTAAACATTACAAGTTCATTATTAATAATATAACTGCAGCTTTGTTCAATAAATATTCAGTCTGTCGATGTTTATACGCCGCGTTAGCTTCTCTGGTGTCGTTAGCTTCTCTGGTGTCGTTAGCTTCTCTGGTGTCATTAGCTTCTGTGGTGCCGTTAGCTTCTCTGGTGTCATTAGCTTCTCTGGTGCCGTTAGCTTATCTGGTGTCATTAGCTTCTCTGGTGCCGTTACCTTCTGTGGTGTTGTTAGCTTCTGTGGTGTCGTTAGCTTCTGTGGTGTCGTTAGCTTCTCTGGTGTCGTTACCTTCTCTGGTGTCGTTAGCTTCTCTGGTGTCGTTAGCTTCTGTGGTGCCGTTACCTTCTCTGGTGTCGTTAGCTTCTGTGGTGTTGTTAGCTTCTCTGGTGTCGTTAGCTTCTGTGGTGTCGTTAGCTTCTGTGGTGCCGTTACCTTCTCTGGTGTCGTTAGCTTCTGTGGTGTTGTTAGCTTCTCTGGTGTCGTTAGCTTCTGTGGTGTCGTTAGCTTCTGTGGTGCCGTTACCTTCTCTGGTGTCGTTAGCTTCTGTGGTGTTGTTAGCTTCTCTGGTGTCGTTAGCTTCTCTGGTGTCATTAGCTTCTCTGGTGTCGTTAGCTTCTCTGGTGGCGTTAGCTTCTGTAGTGTCGTTAGCTTCTGTAGTGTCATTAGCTCCTCTGGTGTCATTAGCTTCTCTGGTGTCGTTAGCTTCTGTGGTGTCGTTAGCTTCTGTAGTGTCATTAGCTTCTCTGGTGTCATTAGCTTCTCTGGTGTCGTTAGCTTCTCTGGTGTCGTTAGCTTCTGTGGTGCCGTTACCTTCTCTGGTGTCGTTAGCTTCTGTGGTGTTGTTAGCTTCTCTGGTGTCGTTAGCTTCTCTGGTGTCATTAGCTTCTCTGGTGTCGTTAGCTTCTCTGGTGTCGTTAGCTTCTGTAGTGTCGTTAGCTTCTGTAGTGTCATTAGCTTCTCTGGTGTCATTAGCTTCTCTGGTGTCGTTAGCTTCTCTGGTGTCATTAGCTTCTCTGGTGTCGTTAGCTTCTCTGGTGTCGTTAGCTTATGTGGTGTCGTTAGCTTCTGTAGTGTCGTTAGCTTCTGTAGTGTCGTTAGCTTTACCATCCTTAAATGATTATCATTGTTTATTCTCTTAACATATTTTGTATTGTTAATATGAATCACTAAAGTAACTCAAGCTGTTAAACAAATGTAGTGTAGTATGAATGTACAATATGAACCTGTGAGATGTTGCAGAGTAGAAGTATAAAGTAGCAGGAAATAGAAATACTCAAGTAAAGTACAAGTTAACAGAGAGCTGAAGAGAAAATAGTCTTATGGGGGTAGTTTGGTTTGTTTCCATCAAATTCACCTCCCTACAAACATGGGTCTTTTCTTCAGGCCTTAAATGCAGGGCTTATTTTATACTTTCTCTTGTTGTTACTTTCCCATCAGAACCCTTTAATTTAACCTGGGATGCAGCTAAATTCTTTATTTCCTGTTGGTTCAGAAATACAATTAAATTCATGTTTTTTAAACTTCAGCCCACCGCCCAAGAATTAGTAAACAATACAGTTTGTATATATGAGCAAACTGCTCTTTCTTTATTAAATACTCACATCCATACACTTCAGATTATCCCCTAAATAAGCTTTAGATATTCTTTAAAGATCCCAGAGAACAGACTCCTGCAGCAGCTGCAGCTTCCAGCTCCTCTCCCTCTCTGTGCTCTTGGCACAAGACATGTGCAGCACCAAACTGCTTTTTCTATTTATTTAAATGAATGATCACAGTCGCATTGTGGGAGATCTCAACACTATTTTGAGTTGAGTTTTGTTTTTTAAAGACATGTGAACCAGAATCAGCCAGAGAGTTGGAGGGAGATGGTGTGATGTTATGCCAGACTAGCTTACTTATTGTTAAACTTGGTTTATTTAAACTTGGTAAATGGTGGGTTATTGCCTAAATTAGGCTGGCTGTATGAGATACTTTAATAGTTTAATCTCTCAACAGTAACAAACAAAACCAAGACTGAGGGCAAACACTATCTTTACCTGGCTGTCCATGAATGCAGGTCTCAGGGAGACGTGGATGCTGCTCTGCAGGGTGCTCGATTTAAGTGCATTAACCGTGAGCGAGGGATTAACAAGGGAGGGGCAGGGGGTCTTCTGTTGTTCACCACAGGTGTGTTTTGGCCTTGACACAGCTGAGTGAACACTGTGAAGCTGTTTGATGCTCAGAGATCTGTAGAAGTTTGTAGTCTGAAGTTTGATGTCTGTAACATCTGTGTGTGTGTGTGTGTGTGTGTGTGTGTTTCCTGTTTCCTGCAGACGTCCAGCAGCTGTTGGTGGTTACAGAAGAGGTTCCCCCTGAGCAGCAGGAGTGGAGCTCCAGTGTGGACCAGGAGGACCCAGAGCCTCCACACATTAAAGGGGAACAGGAGGAACTCTGGATCAGTCAGGAGGGAGAGCAGCTTCAAGGGCTGGAGGAGGATGATGTCACCAAGTTCACATCCACTCCTGTCCCTGTGAAGAGTGACGATGATGAAGAGAAACCTCAGTCCTCACAGCTTCATCAAAGACACACTGAACAGATGGAAACAGAAGCAGAGGGAGAGGACTGTGGAGGAGCAGAACCAGCCAGGAACTCAGATCCAGATACACATTTACAACCTGAGACTGATGACAGTGATGATTGGATGGAGACCAGAGAGCCTCAGTCAGGTATCTGTCAAGTCACACATTTGCTAGTCTTAAGCAAGTCTCAAGTTTTAATCTTCAAGTGTCAAGCAAGTTGAGTCAAGTCATTTTTGTGTCTTAATTGGATAAAAATAAAAGGTCAGACTCTGTCGGTGTCTTCTGTAGAGAAGAGACGAACTCTCTCTTCTGCCAGAGGGTTCTCATCTTACACAGCAAACAGCACCAGCAGGGCACTGTGGCTTGTTTGTGTCGTGTTTGATTCCAGCCACTTATGTCCCTTTTCAACAGACATGGGCTGGCTTGATTTGGCTTGGACCATCGGCCCAGCACAGCAGGGATTTGCATTTCCATTACAACAGGGCTTCCTTCTTGATGTTGTGTCTTAAACTGATGATGGGTGGTCTCGAGTGAGGACGTCTTAAAGCAGTGGGCTGATCCACGGTTTAAGTTCCCGTTTTTTTTTGCTGCATGTGTTTTTCCACAGCAGGGCAGGTAGAAGAAGTTTACCTGTTGGAGGTGAGCTGTTTGTCTGCAGCTCTTCATCAACATCTCACTGTGGCTGTTTCTGCTTTTTCTCCTCCTCCCTGCCATGTTATTAGACTTGCCTTTATTTAAGACAGGCTGCTAACCATGCTCCGCTTATTCAGTAATAAGGAAGAGGAAGCTAACAGTTGTTCAGAAACTTTTTAAAATGAATGACCTGTTTGATGTGTGACATGTCTATTCTTTCAAAACACTTCACTACAATTGAGGTGAGTACTATGGGGCGATAGTCATTCAGACAGGTTATACTGTTTTTCTTGGGGATGGGCACTATTGTGGTGAACTTTAAGCATGCAGGCACAGATGACTGGGAGAGGGACAGATTGAAAATGTCTGTAAAGACCTCAGCCAGCTTTGAAGAGCAGACCCTCAGGACACGGCCGGGGATGTTGTCAGGGCCAGCTGCTTTCCATGGGTTAGCTCTTCTCAGAACCTTACACACCTCAGCTGGAGTCACAGTGAGTGAAGAGCTCATACACTTTTTAGAAATTCTCGAGTGAAGTAAAAGAACCACAAATTTGTACTGCAGTAGTACTTGAGTTGATGTACTAACAGCATCTTATTTACTCAGACTGCCAGTAATCAAACTTGACTCACAGCAAACTGTCGCATCCTATGGACAATCATTCTCACACTGTAGCCTCCAGACATGACAAGAGTAACAGTACATGTTAATGACTGCCATGAAATTAAAGCTTAGCTCAACCTCACTCACTCTGACACAGCTGAGTGAACACTGTGAAGCTGTTTGATGCTCAGAGATCTGTAGAAGTTCAATAAGGAGTTTTTGAGCTGTGATGTGAATGAACGACAACATTTCTCTGTAACATTTGTGTGTGTGTGTGTGTGTGTGTGTGTGTGTGTATACTGTTTCCTGCAGACGTCCAGCAGCTGTTGGTGGAACTCTGGATCAGTCAGGAGGGAGAGCAGCTTCAAGGGCTGGAGGAGGATGATATCACCAAGTTCACATCCGCTCCTGTCCCTGTGAAGAGTGAAGATGATGAAGAGAAACCTCAGTCCTCACAGCTTCATCAAAGACACACTGAACAGATGGAAACAGAAGCAGAGGGAGAGGACTGTGGAGGAGCAGAACCAGCCAGGAACTCAGATCCAGATACACATTTACAACCTGAGACTGATGACAAGACTGGAGAGTCTTCTGAACCAGAGACTGACGACAGTGATGATTGGAAGGAGACCAGAGAACCTCAGTCAGGTTTAAACTCTCTGAAAAATGATGAAGTCCCTGTCAGTGATTTGATTGTTGGTGAGAAACCATTTAGCTGTTCTGAGTGTGGGAAAAGATTTGGTTACAATGGAGATCTGAAGAGACACATGAGATCTCATTCAGGAGAGAAACCATTTTGCTGTTCTGAGTGTGGGAAAACATATGGTCAAAGTCAAAATCTTAAGGTACACATGAGATGTCATACAGGAGAGAAACCATTTAGCTGTTCTGAGTGTGGGAAAACATATGGTCGAAGTCAACATCTGAAGGTACACATGAGAACTCATACAGGAGAGAAACCATTTAGCTGTTCTGAGTGTGGGAAAAAATATGGTCGAAATGAACATCTGAAGGTACACATGAGAACTCATACAGGAGAGAAACCATTTAGCTGTTCTGTGTGTGGGAAAACATGTGGTCAAAGTGAAAATCTGAAGGTACACATGAGAACTCATACAGGAGAGAAACCATTTAGCTGCTCCGAGTGTGGGAAAAGATTAGGTTCCAGTGGAGCTCTGAAGACACACATGAGAACCCATACAGGAGAGAAACCATTTTGCTGTTCTGAGTGTGGGAAAACATTTGGTCAAAGTGCACATCTGAAGGAACACATGAGATCTCATACAGGAGAGAAACCATTTAGCTGCTGCAAGTGTGGGAAAAGATTTGGTTACAGTGGAGTTTTGAAGAAACACATGAGAACTCATACAGGACAGAAACCATTTAGCTGCTCTGAGTGTGGGGAATCATTTACACAAAATATATATTTACATGCACACATGAAAATTCATGAGGGAAAAAGTGATGCAGCTGTTCAGTTTGAGAAAAAAAAAATCTGTTTGGAATAATATTTTAAAAAGACAAATGACTGACACAGACCCAAATATTTGTTTTATATGTTTTTAAATGTATGTATTTACTTACTTACTTACTTACCAAGATCAGTCTTGTACAGCCAGGGGGAGTATTTCCCCTCTGACAGCCAAGCTGGGTCAAAACCTGTTATCCGGTGGTGACTGGACTTTTGCTGCTTTTCAGGGCCAGGGCATCCAGCACTGTGGCTCTTTCCTGTACTTGGATCCAGAGCAGGAGAGCAACTCTGACTGCTAAATTCTAAAACTGATGTGAACATAGATTAGAATATAGAAGAATCTGCACAAAATATCCAATGTGAGTAAGTGAAAACATTTTTTCAGACATTTTTGTAAATACAGTAAAGCAAAAGCAATGAATGTCATACATAATGTCATTTCTGGAGTGACTTGGTTATTACACTTAGTTCCTTTCACAAATTTACAATAAGCATTAGAGTTAGAGAGAGAGAGAGAGAGATGGAGGACAGACGGTAATGACAGTAGCTTATAACAACATTAATGAAAGTAATAATATTATAATTATAGTTCTGGCTGCTGTGGTACAATATGTTTAAAGTATATATTAATATCTGACAGTATACATATGTGACAATAATCTTATGTGTATAATAACAGTAGAAGTATGACTAATGATGACAGCAGCAGCAGGAGGCATCTGGCAGGACCACAGCAGCAGCACAACCACACACGTCACACCATCCAGGCACCGCTGCGATATGAGTTAACCTGAGAGACAGTGGAGCACAAAGGCTCTGGAGAAGAAGCCGAGTTAGTGACATCCAGAATGGCTGAGTTAGCAAGATCCAGTAATAGGATACGAGAGAGAGAGAGAAGGAGAGAAGGTGCCCGGTGTATTAACTGCTATGTCCAGTGGGTTAGAAATTAAATTTACATCATGGAACTGCAGAGGGATGCAAAAACTTAAAAAAGTAAAACAGGTAAAGCGGGGACTAAAAGATATACAGTCTAAAATAATTTTTCTTCAAGAAACACATCTGGCAGTGAGGAATGATTTAAAGATCAAGAGGAGGTGGTGTGGGGCCGTGTATTCAGCACCTTTCACTACCCAGGCGAGAGGAGTCATGACACTTGTGCATGGGTCCATTCCACTGAATGTCACAGAGGTAATATCAGATAAAACTTGCAGATTTCTGATAATCCAGGGTACTCTTTTCACTGAATGTCTCAATTTGGTTAATATATATGCTCCAAATCAGGACGACCCAAACTTTTTCAGCAATTTGTTCATTACTTTGTCAATATTTAATGGGCATTACATTATTGCAGGAGACTTTAACTGTACACTTGACCAATAAAGACAGTTCAACACATTTAGATGCAACCCATACCAAAAGTGGAGCAATTATACATCAATTCATGAAGGAACTAAATCTGAGAGACATATGGAGAGACAGAAACCCTGATGTGGCAGTGTATTTGTGTTTTTCTGGGACTCATAACTCGTACTCACGTATAGATTACTTTCTAATCTCTGCTAGTTTAGCATGTAAAATTAAGGACTGCAACTATGACAGCATTTTAATCTCGCACCATGCTATAAATAACCTGGTTTACGTAGACCCAGGACAGCAACGCGACCCCCCCAAATGGAAGTTTCAACAGAAATGGCTTCAGGACCCAGATTTAATTAGTTTCCTTGGAAAACAAATAGATGAATACTTCACGATTAACACCCATGAGACATTTGCAAGCACTAGATGGGAGGCATTCAAAGCCTTTCTTAAAGGCCAGATAATTAACTTCACAAGCTCCAAATCTAAAAAAGCCAAACAAAAAGTATTATTATTATTAGAGGCAAAAATTAACATATCGGTAATTATGGCTTACAATTGTGCGCCTTTCCCTCACTTGTCATTTTCCGATGATTGTTGCGAAATGCATGTTGGGATACCTGGCTGCAGTTAGGTATTATTGCCAGAGATATTGGATGAAGGGAGATACCCAACTGTAGGCTTATCCAATGTTAAGAAAACGGTTACTCTTCCTGTCTCCTAAGTGGGCGTGGTTAGCTCTCCCTCCAATCAGAGCCTGCTCTCCCTCAACCCCCCCCCTCCCCACCACCATGTTGAACAGAGGATCTGTGGATGTCTGTGTATGCGGATCGAGAAGCAGGTGGAATGAAAATACATTCTTCCTGTTATTGCAGCCTATTGCTGCTCAAAGCTTGGGCATTGTTTTTATTTATTACTAGCGGTAAATAACTGTTTGTAAGCTAACTGTGATTTTACCGCCTGTTCATCAAGATCACGAGATCTCGTGATAGCTTGTTTTCCGAGACGGACAGGGCTCAAACAAAGTTAACTTGCTCTTGATCTGTGCGTATGAAAAATGCAGCTTTAGTGTCAGAATGTTGGTAAGATGTGTGGCTTGTGGAAAATGAACCCAATATTTACTTTGGTGACTATCGGGCGAAAGAATTGACCATAAATTGTGATCACGTTCATTTTCCTCATTGACGACAATACATTCAGAGCTGCCAAGTCTCCTACGGGGGCGTGGTGCTGACGTCACTGAATCAGGAAGTGAGCTGAGTGGGGTCAAAGAGCATGGATACCAAGAGGTGAAGCTCCGTTGAATTTCTGCCAACAGCCACCAGGGGCGCTGCTGTAGCGCTGCCGCCATCTTGGACTGTTGAGCTTGGACTGTTGCGCCCAGACAACATGCAAGATGTCAAGGAGAGAGGAGAAAAAAAGTAAAAGAAAACAGTGTAGTGCAATTAACTGCAACAACTATCAGTGGAACACCCCGCACCTGGCCTTTCTGAAGGATCCCGACAGGTAAGAACTCCTGAGGTGTAAGTTTTGAAGTGTGTTAATATCAATTTAACATGCCAGTTTTGGAGGGAAGGTAACACACACACAAATATATATATATATATATATATACAGTACAGGCCAAAAGTTTGGACACACCTTCTCATTCAATGCGTTTTCTTTATTTTCATGACTATTTACATTGTAGATTCTCACTGAAGGCATCAAAACTATGAATGAACACATGTGGAGTTATGTACTTAACAAAAAAAGGTGAAATAACTGAAAACATGTTTTATATTCTAGTTTCTTCAAAATAGCCACCCTTTGCTCTGATTACTGCTTTGCACACTCTTGGCATTCTCTCCATGAGCTTCAAGAGGTAGTCACCTGAAATGGTTTCCACTTCACAGGTGTGCCTTATCAGGGTTAATTAGTGGAATTTCTTGCTTTATCAATGGGGTTGGGACCATCAGTTGTGTTGTGCAGAAGTCAGGTAAATACACAGCCGACAGCCCTATTGGACAACTGTTAAAATTCATATTATGGCAAGAACCAATCAGCTAACTAAAGAAAAATGAGTGGCCATCATTACTTTAAGAAATGAAGGTCAGTCAGTCCGGAAAATTGCAAAAACTTGAAATGTGTCCCCAAGTGGAGTCGCAAAAACCATCAAGCGCTACAACGAAACTGGCACACATGAGGACCGACCCAGGAAAGGAAGACCAAGAGTCACCTCTGCTTCTGAGGATAAGTTCATCCGAGTCACCAGCCTCAGAAATGGCAAGTTAACAGCAGCTCAGATCAGAGACCAGATGAATGCCACACAGAGTTCTAGCAGCAGACCCATCTCTAGAACAATTGTTAAGAGGAGACGAATCAGGCCTTCATGGTCAAATAGCTGCTAGGAAACCACTGCTAAGGAGAGGCAACAAGCAGAAGAGATTTGTTTGGGCCAAGAAACACAAGGAATGGACATTAGACCAGTGGAAATCTGTGCTTTGGTCTGATGAGTCCAAATTTGAGATCTTTGGTTCCAACCGCCGTGTCTTTGTGAGACGCAGAAAAGGTGAACGGATGGATTCCACATGCCTGGTTCCCACTGTGAAGCATGGAGGAGGAGGTGTGATGGTGTGGGGTGTTTTGCTGGTGACACTGTTGAGGATTTATTCAAAATTGAAGGCACACTGAACCAGCATGGCTACCACAGCATCCTGCAGCGACATGCCATCCCATCCGGTTTATGCTTAGTTGGACGATCATTTATTTTTCAACAGGACAATGACCCCAAACACACCTCCAGGCTGTGTAAGGGCTATTTGACCAAGAAGGAGAGTGATGGAGTGCTGCGGCAGATGACCTGGCCTCCACAGTCACCGGACCTGAACCCAATGGAGATGGTTTGGGGTGAGCTGGACCGCAGAGTGAAGGCAAAGGGGCCAACAAGTGCTAAACACCTCTGGGAACTCCTTCAAGACTGTTGGAAAACCATTTCAGGTGACTACCTCTTGAAGCTCATGGAGAGAATGCCAAGAGTGTGCAAAGCAGTAATCAGAGCAAAGGGTGGTTATTTTGAAGAAACTAGAATATAAAACATGTTTTCAGTTATTTCACCTTTTTTGTTAAGTACATAACTCCACATGTGTTCATTCATAGTTTTGATGCCTTCAGTGAGAATCTACAATGTAAATAGTCATGAAAATAAAGAAAACGCATTGAATGAGAAGGTGTGTCCAAACTTTTGGCCTGTACTGTATATATATATATATATATATATATATATGTATATATATATATATATATATATATATATATATATATATATGTATATATATATATATATATATATATATATATATATATATATATATATATATATATATAGATATATATATATATATACACACATACATACATACATACATACATACATACATATATTTTATTGGACCATGTATATCAGAACTGATTGCTGCTTTTGCATTAAAATATATCATATAAAAATAGCCTATATATTATTATTATTATTATCACTGTCCCCTTACTGTACAAACTCTAAATAAGTCTTTATTCCTGACTATGTGACGTCACCATGAATGTGTTTCTAGTTAAAATATTGATTTTTCTCTTTCTTTCTATCTTTTTTTTAATTTGTAGATTGGCTTATGGGGTGATTTTGAAGGAGTAATTAAGTTAATCTTCTCATAAGTGGATGTAATATGTAGAGATGCCATCTCGGCCGTTTTTCTTCGTTTTGTTTTTTTTAAAGTCTATATTTTGCTTTACAAAAACGTGAAAAAGCAGCTGTGACCAAGCTTTCACGAGGTGAGTAGCATTGTAAGCATAATTAATAGCGATATACTTCAGTTTGTCTGTGTTTTTGTATGCAAGCGGGTCTGCTGCGGTCTGCCGACGGTCCAAAATGGCGGCGGTAGGACGAAACCATGGGCGAGTCTGTTGCTATGGGGCGTTCTATTGAGCTTCGCCACTTGGTATCCATGCTCTTTGGTGGGGTATCTCGCTTTATCCAATATCTCTGTTATTGCACAAGTCTGCTCCGATGCATCCCCGGTGAAATGGGTGTGGCGAGAACACATCCGGGAATTTGGACTGAACTTGGCTTGATGTGAACTTTGAATTGGAACAGTACTTGGGCTGTGACTGATGACGCGTCACAAGTCCACAAGAACACAAGTCCGCACAAGAACGCATATTGAGAAACGGCTTCTTTGTTGTTTTTAAAGTGTGAACATGCCTAAAGTCCAAATGCTGAGATCGTTGGTGAAGCAGCGACTAACTGCGGCTGCTGAAGAGATATTTGGGCTGTTTGAAAGAACGATAGCAGAGTACGAGGAGGAACTTTGTCGATCAAAAGAGGAGAACGAGCGACAACGGAAACTACTGGACGCTGTTTTCAACCCTCAGCTTCGGTTACACAGAGCAGGTTTGTTCATTAAACATTACAAGTTCATTATTAATAATATAACTGCAGCTTTGTTCAATAAATATTCAGTCTGTCGACGTTTATACGCCGCGTTAGCTTCTCTGGTGTCGTTAGCTTCTCTGGTACCGTTAGCTTCTCTGCTGTCGTTAGCTTCTTTGGTGCCGTTAGCTTCTCTGCGGTCGTTAGCTTCTCTGCTGTCGTTACCTTCTTTGGTGTCGTTAGCTTCTCTGGTGTCGTTACCTTCTTTGGTATTGTTAGCTTCTTTGGTGCCGTTAGCTTCTCTGCTGTCGTTAGCTTCTGTGGTGCCGTTACCTTCTTTGGTGTCGTTAGCTTCTGTGGCGTCGTTAGCTTCTCTGGTGCCGTTAGCTTCTCTGCTGTCGTTAGCTTCTCTGGTGCCGTTAGCTTCTCTGGTGCCGTTAGCTTCTCTGCTGTCGTTAGCTTCTCTGGTGCCGTTAGCTTCTCTGGTGCCGTTAGCTTCTGTGGTGTCGTTAGCTTCTCTGGTGCCGTTAGCTTCTCTGGTGCCGTTAGCTTCTGTGGTGTCGTTAGCTTCTGTGGTGTCGTTAGCTTCTCTGGTGCCGTTAGCTTCTCTGGTGCCGTTAGCTTCTGTGGTGTCGTTAGCTTCTGTGGTGTCGTTAGCTTCTGTGGTGTCGTTAGCTTTACCATCCTTAAATGATTATCATTGTTTATTCTCTTAACATATTTTGTATTGTTAATATGAATCAGCGAAGTGACTCCAGCTGTTAAACAAATGTAGTGTAGTATGAATGTACAATATGAACCTCTGAGATGTTGCAGAGTAGAAGTATAAAGTAGCAGGAAATAGAAATACTCAAGTAAAGTACAAGTTAACAGAGAGCTGAAGAGAAAAGAGTCTTATGGGGGTAGTTTGGTTTGTTTCCATCAAATTCACCTTCCTACAAACATGGGTCTTTTCTTCAGGCCTTAAATGCAGGGCTTATTTTATACTTTCTCTTGTTGTTACTTTCCCATCAGAACCCTTTAAATGTTGTTTTTTAAAGACATGTGGAAGTGGGAAAGCAATTCAGTGTCTGTCTCTGAACACAGCAGGAAGTTGGTGAACCAGAATCAGCCAGAGAGTTGGAGGGAGATGGTGTGATGTTATGCCAGACTAGCTTACTTATTGTTAAACTTGGTTTATTTAAACTTGGTAAATGGTGGGTTATTGCCTAAATTAGGCTGGTTGTATGAGATGCTTTAATAGTTTAATCTCACAACAGTAACAAACAAAACCAAGACTGAGGGCAAACACTATCTTTACCTGGCTGTCCATGAATGCAGGTCACAGGGAGACGTGGATGCTGCTCTGCAGGGCGCTCGATTTAAGTGCATTAACCGTGAGCGAGGGATTAACAAGGGAGGGGCAGGGGGTCTTCTGTTGTTCACCACAGGTGTGTTTTGGCCTTGACACAGCTGAGTGAACACTGTGAAGCTGTTTGATGCTCAGAGATCTGTAGAAGTCTGTAGTCTGAAGTTTGATGTCTGTAACATCTGTGTGTGTGTGTGTGTGTGTGTGTGTGTGTGTGTGTGTGTGTGTGTGTGTTTCCTGTTTCCTGCAGACGTCCAGCAGCTGTTGGTGGTTAAAGAAGAGGTTCCCCCTGAGCAGCAGGAGTGGAGCTCCAGTGTGGACCAGGAGGACCCAGAGCCTCCACACATTAAAGAGGAACAGGAGGAACTCTGGATCAGTCAGGAGGGAGAGCAGCTTCAAGGGCTGGAGGAGGATGATATCACCAAGTTCACATCCACTCCTGTCCCTGTGAAGAGTGAAGATGATGAAGAGAAACCTCAGTCCTCACAGCTTCATCAAAGACACACTGAACAGATGGAGACAGAAGCAGAGGGAGAGGACTGTGGAGGAGCAGAACCAGCCAGGAACTCAGATCCAGATACACATTTACAACCTGAGAATGATGACAGTGATGATTGGATGGAGACCAGAGAGCCTCAGTCAGGTATCTGTCAAGTCACATATTTGATTGTCTTAAGCAAGTCTCAAGTTTTAACCTTCAAGTGTCAAGCAAGTTGAGTCAAGTCATTTTTGTGTCTTAATTGGATAGAAATAAAAGGTCAGACTCTGTCGGTGTCTTCTGTAGAGAAGAGACGAACTCTCTCTTCTTGCCAGGGGGTTCTCATCTTACACAGCAAACAGCACTAGCAGGGCACTGTGGCTTGTTTGTGTAGTGTTTGATTCCAGCCACTTATGTACCTTTGCGACAGACATGAGCTGGCTTGATTTGGCTTGGCTTGGACCATCAGCCCAGCACAACAGGGATTTGCATTTCCATCACAACAGGGCTTCCTTCTTGATGTTGTGTCTTAAACTGATCATGGGTGGTCTCGAGTGAGGACGTTTTAAAGCAGTGGGCTGATCCACGGTTTAAGTTCCTGTTTTTCTTGCTGCATGTGTTTTTCCACAGCAGGGCAGGTAGAAGAAGTTTACCTGTTGGAGGTGAGCTGTTTGTCTGCAGCTCTTCATCAACATCTCACTGTGGCTGTTTCTGCTTTTTCTCCTCCTCCCTGCCATGTTATTAGACTTGCCTTTATTTAAGACAGGCTGCGAACCATGCTCCGCTTATTCAGTAATAAGGAAGAGGAAGCTAACAGTTGTTCAGAAACGTTTTAAAATAAATCTGTGCTACGCGTTTTCCTACCATCCATAAACTTCACAATGTTTAGCTCCTGTCGGAGCATGAATGTAGTTTCCTCGTCCATCCAGAAGTGCGACTTCTGCTTCTCAGTTGCCACGGTGTTTGTTTTTCCGGGAGTTACTGCTACGTTATCTCCTTCTTCTGGGTGAAAACCCGTGAAAGAAAAAGTGGCGCATGCGCAGAACCCCAAGTCGGACTAAACAGATACATGCAGCAGTAGTTCAATTTTCAATCAGTTCTGGCGATATGCAAATTGCAGTGGGTCCAGTGTATTTGGAATGACCTGTTTGATGTGTGACATGTGTATTCTTTCAAAACACTTCACTACAGTTGAGGTGAGTACTATGGGGCGATAGTCATTCAGACAGGTTATACTGTTTTTCTTGGGGATGGGCACTATTGTGGTGAACTTTAAGCATGTAGGCACAGATGACTGGGAGAGGGACAGATTGAAAATGTCTGTAAAGACCTCAGCCAGCTCTGAAGAGCAGACCCTCAGGACACGGCCGGGGATGTTGTCAGGGCCAGCTGCTTTCCATGGGTTAGCTCTTCTCAGAACCTTACACACCTCAGTTGGAGTCACAGTGAGTGAAGAGCTCTGTAGCGCTGCAGCGTCTCCTCCTGCTGTCTGTGCATCCTGGCTGCCACGCCACTTTTACGCACATAGACACACAATCACAGAGTAAAGATGCCGCGGTGGAGACAGAGAGGTGAAGATTACTTGAGCTGATGAGAACTACACTTACTTACTGTGCATGCAATAAAACCTTCTCCAGGAAAAAGTTGGTGGTCATGTGACCTGCAGGCAATGAGTTATCATCAGTAGACAGGAGGACTGATACTGACTGATGTCTGTATTCTCTATTCTTTCTTTGAAATTCACTCAGTACTGTGATGTCAGGAATGTGATTTATTTTATTGACATTTTTATTTTGTTTCCAGTGAGATATGAAGTTTGTATTGTGACTTTGCTGCTTTAATATTATTGTTGCTGTTCCAGAAACAACATTTAATTATGAAATATTCAGTTTTATTCCTGTTGTGAATTTCTTCTTTTTAAAAAAATACTTCCTTGTGAATGTTACACAATTAGTTCTCTGACAATCTCTTTCACATACTAGCAAAAATTGGTATTGCAGTCCCTCCAGAAAATTGCCTTCTTGCGATTGCAATAATTAACGCAAATTAAACAAAAGTCCACAATATTTGTGGGGGCTTAAAATTTTTCAAAAGTCCCGCTGTTTTTCCATGTTTTTTTTTCTCCACATTTTACAGCTGACCAGAAATCGTCGTGAGTGTGTTGTTTGAAACGTCATCAGACGCATCATCAAATGCGCTAATAGCATTGCAGTATGGAGAAACTCTCTGTATGGACATAAGAATTTGCACCGTTTAAATGACAATATGTGTTGAATGTATTGAAATGTTAGGTTTACAGAAGATGTAGCTTACATGTTGTTTTACAGTCACACTCCCTGGTTTGAGGGCTACAGTATTCTCAGAATTTGTTGCAACTTTATTGGAGTCCATGTTTTGAAACTAATTAAATAAAACTACACAAGAGAACTGAAACATTTGCAGCTGTTTTTGTAATATTCAGTATGATCATTATAGCAAGTGATTACATGACTTATTTTTTGGAGGCAGTAGCTTAATTTTTTTTTTTTAATTTTTCTTTCTCCTGACTTGCAATTTTTGTTATTTGCTGCAATGTTATCACAATTTTTGACAAATTTGTGGCAAATTCAAGGTTTTTCTGTCGCGAGATCCTGGAGGGACTGGTCTTGTAACTGAAAAATCTCCAGTCAAATCGATATTGGATCGAGACCCCTTGAATCGAAATTGAATTGATTCAGGAAATCAGTGGCGATACCCAGTCCTAATCCGCTCTGCCTCACTCTCATACACTTTTTCGAAATTCTCGAGTGAAGTAAAAGAACCACAAATTTGTACTGCAGTAGTACTTGAGTTGATGTATGAACAGCATCTTATTTACTCAGGCTGCCAGTAATCAAACTTGACTCACAGCAAACTGTCGCATCCTATGGACAATCATTCTCACATAATTCACTTTAGTTTGAGCAAATAAAGAGCCACACTGTAGCCTCCAGACATGACAAGAGTAACCGTACATGTTAATGATTGCCATGAAATTAAAGCTCACCTCAACCTCACTCACTCTGACACAGCTGAGTGAACACTGTGAAGCTGCTTGATGCTCAGAGATCTGTAGAAGTTCAGTAAAGAGTTTTTGAGCTGTGATGTGAATGAACGACAACATTTCTCTGTAACGTGTGTGTGTGTGTGTGTGTGTGTGTGTGTGTGTGTGTGTGTGTGTGTGTGTGTGTGTGTGTGTGTGTGTGTGTGTGTGTACTGTTTCCTGCAGACATCCAGCAGCTGTTGGTGGAACTCTGGATCAGTCAGGAGGGAGAGCAGCTTCAAGGGCTGGAGGAGGATGATATCACCAAGTTCACATCCACTCCTGACCCTGTGAAGAGTGAAGATGATGAAGAGAAACCTCAGTCCTCACAGCTTTATCAAAGACACACTGAACAGATGGAAACAGAAGCAGAGGGAGAGGACTGTGGAGGAGCAGAACCAGCCAGGAACTCAGATCTAGATACACATTTACAACCTGAGGCTGATGACAGTGATGATTGGACAGAGACCAGAGAACCTCAGTCAGGTTTAAACTGTCTGAAAAATGATGAAGTCCCTGTGAGTGATTTGATTGATTGTGAGAAACCATTTAGCTGTTCTAAGTGTGGGAAAAAATTTGGTTACAATGAAGATCTGAAGAGACACATGAGATCTCATCCAGGAGAGAAACGATTTTGCTGTTCTGAGTGTGGGAAAAAATATGGTCGAAGTCAACATCTGAAGGTACACATGAGAACTCATACAGGAGAGAAACCATTTAGCTGTTCTGAGTGTGGGAAAAAATATGGTCGAAATGAACATCTGAAGGTACACATGAGAACTCATACAGGAGAGAAACCATTTAGCTGTTCTGTGTGTGGGAAAACATGTGGTCAAAGTGAAAATCTGAAGGTACACATGAGAACTCATACAGGAGAGAAACCATTTAGCTGCTCCGAGTGTGGGAAAAGATTAGGTTCCAGTGGAGCTCTGAAGACACACATGAGAACTCATACAGGAGAGAAACCATTTAGCTGCTCTGAGTGTGGGAAAAGATTTGGTTCCAATGGAGCTCTGAAGGAACACATGAGATCTCATACAGGAGAGAAACCATTTAGCTGCTCTAAGTGTGGGAAAAGATTTGGTTACAGTGGAGTTTTGAAGAAACACATGAGAACTCATACAGGACAGAAACCATTTAGCTGCTCTGAGTGTGGGGAATCATTTACACAAAATGGATATTTACATACACACATGAAAATTCATGAGGGAAAAACGTGATGCAGCTGTTCAGTCCGAGGAAAAAAAAAATCTATTTGGAATAATATTTTAAAAAGATAAATGACTGACACAGAGCCAGACATTTGTATTTTATATGTTTTTAAATCTATGTGTTTACTTACTTACTTACTGACTTACTTACTTACTTACTGACTTACCAAGATCAGTCTTGTACAGCCAGGGGGAGTATTTACCCTCTGACAGCCAAGCTGGGTCAAAACCTGTTATCCGGTGGTGACTGGACTTTTGCTGCTTTTCAGGGCCAGGGCATCCAGCACTGTGCCTCTTTCCTGTACTTGGATCCAGAGCAGGAGAGCTACTCTGACTGCTAAATTCTAAAACTGATGTAAACATAGATTAGAAGATAGAAGAATCTGCACAAAATATCCAATCTGAGTCAGTGAAAACATTTTTTCAGACATTTTTGTAAATTTATTAAAAAAAAACAAAATGTAAACATCGCTGAGCGATTTTCATGACTCAGCCTTCATTTGGAATTATGTGTTTTCAGTTTTACTCTTCCAGTTGGGAGATGCAGACAAGAGAACTGACATGGTTAGGTTGGTTCCAAAAAAAGTCACACAACAACACAAACTGTCCAACTGAAGGGCAGCTGAAAACCAGCGACTCATTGTGTTCTGTGAAGTAAAATGACTGATTCTGTCAGTGGAGTCTGGTTGCTTTTAGGAGAGCATCATGTAACTGCATCAGTAAAGGGCTGTCTGACAGCATGGTTAGGTCTTGAAAACCTCCATCATGTTCCAACGGAGACCAGGAGGTGACATGCATATGTTATTATTTTTTTTTTTTTTAAATGCGCATGTGTTTTATAATTTGCACACGTTTTATAAAACGCACGTGTTTTATTGAAATGCACATGCGATTTATTATCATGAACTCATCTCTACCAGAATCTGTACTCTTTACTGCTGTGAACGTCACACTGTTTGAACAAGATGGCGTGACAGCACAAGCGTGACTTACTACGGCCATGTATTATGGAACGCCGAATGGGCCAAAACGTCTAAGTCGACGTCCGCTTTAAGACATCACATTTGTAGCTCTTAAGTAGTCAGTAGTGTAAGCATGTGTGGAAACGTATGGAGCAAACAAAAGAAGAAAACAGCAGCAGCAGCCGTGCCCATGCTCCGATCAGACCAGAGAGAGACTGAAGACAGGCAGGAGGGAGCTTTTGACAGAGACACACACCGGGCCCAGGTGTTGCTCACCGGGCTGATGACCCTCCGCCCTGCAGAGTCCTGCAAGAGAAAGAACAGCAGCTCAGGACAGGGACAACTAGTGGAGCGGAGGGGTCGTCACAGCAGTCACGTTCCACTGTCTCATCATATTGTCTGCCTCTTGATGTAAACAGATGTAATCTGTCCTCCTGCTGCAGTTCGTGGGAGTGACAGCCAGGCACACATGTTTTGATGAAATACGCGCATGATTTAATAAAAACTGTGTGTACTACAAGAACTGCGTTTTTTTCTGCATATTTTAAATCAAATGAACTAAACTAAAAATCAACTGGAACAGTTCAATAAAAGTCATTCTTTCGAATAAGTGTGTTTTCATCATTTATCCTCCCGAGTGTGTTTTTCTGAGTAAGGCTGCAATTCCATGTAACACTATTTGACTTTTATTTTGAAGCACATGAGCTCATCTCTACCGGAAGCTGTACTCTTCACTGTTGCCAATGTCACACTGTTTGAACAAGATGGCGTCTGGTAGAAAGGTGTTAGCAGAGTCTCTTTGTTGTTGTTAAGTGTGAACATGTCTAAAGTCCAAATGCTGAGATCGTTGGTGAAGCAGAGACTAACCACAGCTGCTGAAGAAATATTTGGGCTGTTTGAAAGAACGATGGTCCATAATGTTATCTACATTGTGTTGTTTTGTAAGGCAGCGCATACTGTGCCATTACCGGTGTTGTGTCCCTACTGGTTTCCAATTTAACTGGTTTCCTTACCGAACAGCCGCAGATGTGCTGCGCCTCCGTCAGCAGATTCGTCACAAATTCACAAACATACACAACATATTACTGGCGATCTTAAAGTCGCAGCCCACATCTACCACAGCGAATATGCTTCTGTAAGTGAGCACTACGTACCAGTGACATTAAAAAAGAAAGGAAAGAAAACATGATATACACAAATTTGCTTCAAGCTGGACTCGATATCACGTCAACAATAGGCAATATAACGCTAACCGCACGTCTACCTGTGTGAGCCACTGAGGCTCACAGAATACACGGCTTTCCTCGGATATTAGTAAGTTACGTCAGCATCCAGGTAACATTTTGATTTGGGCTGACCTGAGACAACTGGTTACCCTCGGCTTGCCTTGAAAATATCCAAGCATATTTATCAGTGTTTCTTGTTCCTTTTCCACGAGTCTACAAACATATTCAGTGCCACATTACAGTCTGTACAACACTGCACACTATGACAAAGCCTGTCATGTTTAAAAAGTGACGATCTAACTCGGAAAATGCTCTCCAAATACGCTAAATAAGATGTAAATAAAAACCAAGCACTTATAGCCACTGGATCATTAGAGGTGAAAAGCAAGGACTGACATTTAGTTTTTTGTGTACTTGCACTTTTGAAAAACCTAATCTGAGTTTTACATCAGTATGTTTTAATTTAAGTAGGATGTTATGCTTCGCTGCATTTTAAATGACTTCCGTGACCGAGTTAAAAAAATAAAATCATTTTTATGGGCTTTGTCATAGTGTGCAGTGTTGTACAGACTGTAATGTGGCACTGAATATGTTTGTAGACTCGTGGAAAAGGAACAAGAAACACTGATAAATATGCTTGGATATTTTCAAGGCAAGCCGAGGGTAACCAGTTGTCTCAGGTCAGCCCAAATCAAAATGTTACCTGGATGCTGACGTAACTTACTAATACCCGAGGAAAGCCGTGTGTTCTCTGCGTCTCAGTGGCTCACACAGGTAGACGTGCGGTACCAGCAGGGACACAACACCGGCATTTTATTTACTCAGGCTGCCAGTAATCAAACTGCCTCACGGCAAACTCTCGCATCCTATGGACAATCATTCTCACATTGTTCACTTAAGCCCGAGCAAATAAAGAGCCACACTGTAGCCTCCAGACATGACAAGAGTAACAGTACATGTTAATGACTGCTATGAAATTAAAGCTCACCTCAGCCTCACTCACTCTGACACAGCTGAGTGAACACTGTGAAGCTGCTTGATGCTCAGAGATCTGTAGAAGTTCAGTAAGGAGTTTTTGAGCTGTGATGTGACTGAACGACAACATTTCTCTGTAACGTGTGTGTGTGTGTGTGTGTGTGTGTGTGTGTGTGTGTGTGTGTGTGTGTGTGTGTGTGTGTGTGTGTATACTGTTTCCTGCAGACGTCCAGCAGCTGTTGGTGGAACTCTGGATCAGTCAGGAGGGAGAGCAGCTTCAAGGGCTGGAGGAGGATGATATCACCAAGTTCACATCCACTCCTGTCCCTGTGAAGAGTGAAGATGATGAAGAGAAACCTCAGTCCTCACAGCTTTATCAAAGACACACTGAACAGATGGAAACAGAAGCAGAGGGAGAGGACTGTGGAGGAGCAGAACCAGCCAGGAACTCAGATCCAGATACACATTTACAACCTGAGACTGATGACAAGACTGGAGAGTCTTCTGAACCAGAGACTGATGACAGTGATGATTGGACGGAGACCAGAGAACCTCAGTCAGGTTCAAAGTCTCTGAAAAATGATCAAGTCTCTGTCAGTGATTTGGTTGTTAGTGAGAAACGATTTAGCTGCTCTGAGTGTGGGAAAAGATTTGGTCGTAGTGGAGTCCTAAAGGAGCACATGAGATCTCATCCAATTCTTGAAGCCATCAAAGATTTAAAAACTGACTTCTGCAGCAGATTTGATGGAGGATTGACGGCAATTGAAGGAATGAGGAAAGAAGTCGGTGAATGCTTGGAACGAGTTCAGGGCGCAGAGACTCGCATCTCCGAGGCAGAGGACACTGTCATTAGCCCAGTAGCAAAGGTCCGTGGCCTCGAAAATAAAAACAAAGAAATGGAGGACAAGATCGACGACCTTGAAGCAAAATCCAGAAGACCAAACTTAGGCTTGTAAACCTCCCAGAGGGCGCGGAGGGCAATGATGCCTGCTCTTTCCTCGAGGCTTTGATCCCGGAGGCTCTGAGCATAACTTCCCGAAGCTAACCATTGAAAGGGCTCATCGAGTCAGACCGAGAAAAGACCCGGCCGCACCTCCAAGAACTTTAATTACAGAGACAAAGTGATGGTCCTGAAGGAGCTTCGGAACAAAAAGGAGATATTCTACAAGGACAGAGCAATACGGTTTTATGCTGACCTGGCAGCCAGGATGCATAAGAAGCATAAGGCTTTCGACTCCGTGAGACAGAAGCTCCGTAACATGGGAATAAGGAACGGAATACGGTTCCCTGCAAAGTTACTGCTGACCTACAAGGGCAACACACGCACTTTCGATAAGCCAGCGGATGTGGAGGACTTCATAAAAAGCATTCAAGAGGAAGAAAGACAGGCTGAGTAACTCTGACTAATTGATCAGCTAACTAGCGTAATAACTTGGCTATCGCCAACAGCCGGTGCTAATATGAATAGAAGATGGGAAGTCAGGTAACGTTATCAAAAACATTTCTCTTACCAAAGCTATTTTTGGCAACTTTTGCACTAGATTCACCCGACGAGTCTTTATCAGTATCACATGCCTGTGTATTTGTTAAAGTTTAAAACTCGTTGCACTTCTATTATACAAACAGAGGGAGAGACCACGTTAGAGATGGAGCAGTTAGTAAAGCTTGGAGTGACCTGGGTGTTGGGATACCGAGTCTTTGTTTGATGTTCAAGATGTTCTTTCATACTGTTGGTCTGGCGGGTTAAACGTATCCTTTTACACTATATCATGAGTAATCCATCCCAAGTTTAATAAATCAATCAATTTTATTTATAAAGCCTAATATCACATATCACAATTTGCCTCACAGGGCTTTACAGCATACGACATCCCTCTGTCCTTAAGACCCTCACAGTGGATAAGAAAAAACTCAGCAAAAACCCTTTAACAGGGGAAAAAAAAATGGTAGAAACCTCAGGAAGAGCAACAGAGGAGGGATCCCTCTTCCAGGACGGACAGACGTGCAATAGATGTCGTACAGAACAGATCAGCATAATAAATTAACAGTAATCCACATGACACAATGAGACAGAGAGAGAGAGAGAGAGAGAGAGAGAGAGAGAGAGAGAGAGAGAGAGAGAGAGAGAGAGAGAGAGAGATGCAGGTAATGACAGTAGCTTACAACAACATTATTGAAAGTAATAAAGTTCTGGCTACTGTGGTACAATATGTTGAAAGTATATATTAATATCTGGCAGTATACATGTGTGACAATAGTCATATGTGTATAATAACAGTAGAAGTATGACTAATGATGACAGCAGCAGCAGGAGGCATCTGGCAGGACCACAGCAGCAGCACAACCACACACGTCACACCATCCAGGCACCGCTGCGATATGAGTTAACCTGAGAGACAGTGGAGCACAAAGGCTCTGGAGAAGAAGCCGAGTTAGTGACATCCAGAATGGCTGAGTTAGCAAGATCCAGTAATAGGATACGAGAGAGAGAGAGAGAGAAGGAGAGAAGGTGCCCGATGTATTAACTGCTATGTCCAGTGGGTTAGAAATTAAATTTACATCATGGAACTGCAGAGGGATGCAAAAACTTAAAAAAGTAAAACAGGTAAAGCGGGGACTAAAAGATATACAGTCTAAAATAATTTTTCTTCAAGAAACGCATCTGGCAGTGAGGAATGATTTAAAGATCAAGAGGAGGTGGTGCGGGGCCGTGTATTCAGCACCTTTCACTACCCAGGCAAGAGGAGTCATGACACTTGTGCATGGGTCCATTCCACTGAATGTCACAAAGGTAATATCAGATAAAACGGGCAGATTTCTGATAATCCAGGGTACTCTTTTCACTGAATGTCTCAATTTGGTTAATATATATGCTCCAAATCAGGACGACCCAAACTTTTTCAGCAATTTGTTCGTTACTTTGTCAATATTTAACGGGCATTACATTATTGCAGGAGACTTTAACTGCACACTTGACCCCAATAAAGACAGTTCAACACATTTAGATGCAACCCATACCAAAAGTAGAGCAATTATACATCAATTCATGAAGGAACTAAATCTGAGAGACATATGGAGAGACAGAAACCCTGATGTTGCAGTGTATTTGTGTTTTTCTGGGACTCATAACTCGTACTCACGTATAGATTACTTTCTAATCTCTGCTAGTTTAGCATGTAAAATTAAGGACTGCAACTATGACAGCATTTTAATCTCGGACCATGCTATAAATAACCTGGTTTACGTAGACCCAGGACAGCAACGCGACCCCCCCAAATGGAAGTCTCAACAGAATTGGCTTCAGGACCCAGATTTAATTAGTTTCCTTGGAAAACAAATAGATGAATACTTCACGATTAACACCCATCTGCAAGCACTAGATGGGAGGCGTTCAAGGCCTTTCTTAAAGGCCAGATAATTAACTTCACAAGCTCCAAATCTAAAAAAGCCAAACAAAAAATATTATTATTAGAGGCAAAAATTAAAACGATGGAGGATATTTATTTCAGAAACCCATGTCCTAAGATTCATCAGGATCTATTACTTTTGAGAGCACAATACAACGAAATTACAGCATCCAAAGCTGCTGCTAACCTATTATAACTGAAACAATGCATTTTTGATCAAGGGGGAAAAAAGGGGAAAATTCTAGCTTGGCGTATAAGACAACATCTTACAGACAACTGAAAGGTCTATCACCATTCTTAAAAATGATAAGGGGGAACTCGTCGTAGATCCTGTGGCCATAAATGACAAATTCAGAGACTTTTATGAAAGACTTTACAGCTCTGAAATAAATGTAGGGCTAATGGATCATAGCTCATATTCATTCCTCAACAAACTTAGTTTCCCCCAAATAGAGGAATGTGAAAGGTCATCGCTGGGGGCAAACTTGACATTGGAAGAGATTTCGGCAGCATTAAGATGCATGAATTCTGGAAAAGTAGCAGATCCAGATGGCCTATCCATTGAAATTTATAAAAAATTTGAATCAAAACTTGAACACCCCTCCTCGAAATGTTTTCAGAGTCTCTTCAAAAGGAGATACTCCCTCCCTCCTTGAGGGGTGCCCTGATTACTCCCAAAGCCCGGTAAAGCCAACGATAAGTGCGAAACATGAGGCCGATCAGCCTTTTGAACTCAGACCTGAAAATACTCTGCAAAATTTTGGCCAAAAGATTGGTGTCTACATTATCAGGTCTAATAATGGAAGACCAGAATGGCTTTGTGATTGGCCGCCAGAGTTTCCACAACATGAGAAGGGTCTTGAACATCTTGCATGACCAGAGGGGAGCGTCAGATACAGCCTTCTTAGCACTAGATGCTGAGAAGGTGTTTGACAGAGTGGAATGGACTTATTTAATTGAAATTATTGGACGCTTTGGCCTGGGGGAGGGTTTTTATAACTGGGTTAAACTTTTGTACAATGATCCCTATGCAGAAATTATTACCAACAACAATATTTCAAAACCAATAATGATCAATAGAGGCTGTAGACAGGGCTGTCTTCTATTCCCCCTACTATTCATAATTGCAATCGAACCATTCGCAATTGCTGTGAGAGAGCATAACATGATTACAGGTATAAGGACAGGAGAAATTGACCATCGAATAGCTCTTTACACTGACGATATTATTTTTTCCTTAGAAAATTGGACAGATCTATCCCATCCCTCCGAGACTTAATCAAGTTATTTGGCAAAATCTCAGGCTATAAAATTAATAATTCAAAATCCTCCATAATGCTTCTCAACTCAGAGGAGAGGACTAATCCACCTATTTCTGCTCGCCATTTTATAATAGTGGATTCTTTTACTTACCTGGGTATCCAAATCACCCCTAAACTAGAAAATATAGTGAATGTTAATTATAGCCCAGTGACTACATCCATTTCTAAAACTGTCGAAAGATGGTCTAGCCTCCACGTCTCTCTCATAGGTAGAATCAGCATACTCAAAATTAACATACTCCCCAAACTCCTTTATTTATTTCAAAATATCCCCCTGCTACCTCCTCCAAACTTTTTCCCCAGAATGAAAAATCTATTCAATAACTTCTTATGGAACAATAAGCTTCCCAGGCTTTGTTTATCTCTTCTATACTTACCCTATGACAGAGGAGGGCTACAGTGCCCTAATATGCTATGGTACTACTGGTCAGTCCAGCTAAGGACGCTTATGTTTTATTTCACCACAGATGGATCCCTACCATGAAGGGATATTGATTCACACTCCCTAAAGCTCCCATTTCCCACTTACCTATACCTGAACCTAAAAAACTCAAAAAGTTCTCCACTAATCCTATAGTCCAAAACATGATAGGAGTCTGGCAAGAAGTCAGGAAATATCTAAAAGATTCCCCCTCCCTTTCCTGTTTCAGCCCAATCTGGGGTAATAACTTTTTCAGTCCAGGAAAAGCAGATGCAGGTTTTAAAATGTGGGCGGATAGAAGCGTAAAACAAATAAAAGACATTTATGGTAAGAATGGGAATATCTTAACATACGAGGAGCTGATCAGGAAATACAATATCCCTCGCAAACATTTTTTCAAATACCTTCAGCTAAGGAGTTTTATTGGAGCAAATCAAAATAAATACATGTCCTGTCCGCACCTGACCCTATTGGAGAAAACTCTTCTAAAAAATCATTTCGGAAAAGGCATCATTTCTGAATTTTATGATTTACTGAAAGCCTCCTCAACTGAGTCTTCTGACTCTAAGTTTAATGTATGGAAATCAGATCTACAGGAGGAATTAACACTGGAACAGTGGCGCAGCGCATGTGAAGCAGCCCAGACAGGGACGGGTAATACACGCTTAAAACTCCTACAATATAACTGGCTGATGAGGGTGTATATCACTCCAGAAAAATTGAACAAATTTAATGTGAATATTCCGGCCACTTGCAATAGGTGTGGTGTAAATAAGGGCACTATTTTTCACTGCCTATGGCAGTGCCCAAGAGTGGGGGAGTTTCGGGAAGAGGATCGATTAAATGTGCAGGACATCTGAGCTAGAGCCCAAACTCTTTCTACTTGGCCTCTACCCAGATGTACATAATGTAAAAGGTAAGGAAAAAATCTTTTTAAACATATGTTTTTTCAAGGAAAGAGGACAATGGCTCAAACATGGAAAAGTACTAGTAAGCCAGGTATTGCAATTGGTTTAGGGAATTATCTTCTTGCTTACCTCTGGAAAAAAATTTCTTACATTCTTAAGGACAAACAGGAGACATTTCAAAAAGTGTGGGGTCGATTTATCCAATATACTAAAAACAATGATCTATCTCATCTGTTGAATGAACCTATAGTAGAATAAGTGCACCCTCTGCGTAACTTTGTTTCCTCATCCTTTGCTCACTGGATTGTCCAGCAATGATATTTGTATGGACTCATGATCCTATATCTTTACAGAAGCATTCTATTAACCGCCATTTTTTGTTTGTTTTTCTGTTTTTTTTGTGTGTGTGTTTTTTTTCTGTCCCATTTTGTTTGCACTGTTATAGTGACCATATGTGTGTAAAGGGGAAAACCTAATGTAGGGTTTTAATATTTTTGTTTCATTGAATGTCCCCGTCCTACAAGGACCTGTATGTTAACACACTGTCTCATTTGTGTCACTTTGTCGGCCTTTTGTTTTGTCTTGTTTTCTAAATTTGGAAAATTCAATAAAGATATTGTTGAAGAAAAAAATAAAAAAAACCAATCCGAGCCTATTTGTGTGAAAAAAATACACTTTAAGTGGACGTATTTTGACGTTGTTTGACGCTGTCTCAGTGCCCTATTATTTAATATAGCACACGCTCACGGGCTGCAGGCAGGTCAGCCCTAGCTTCGTCCTGGAGAAATGTCAAATATTGAACATCCTATCACTAATTTAGACAAAAGTAGATCGGAAAATAGGGCCCAGGTTGGAAAAAAACATTAGTTCCCCTTTAAAGGCTGGATGTAACCATTCTGATGTTATACTTATGGATTCCCTGTGTAAACTGTCTACTAATATTAAGTGATCTTAATTTTGTGTTATTATGTACATGGTCTGTGTGGATTTTATCATTGTCTTTCTCTTTTTCCATCCTTGTAATATTTTACTGAGTTAACTAATGGATTAGGGTATACACTGGAAAGTGCCTTGATAAAGTCACTCCAAGGATTTTTTTGCATCTCTCCATCATGTTTCTGTTGCTCATGTACTACTTTTTTTTAAATTGCATATGTGAAATCAAATAAACTAAACTAAAAATCAACTGGAAACACTTCAATAAAAGTCATTCTTTCGAATAAGTGTATTTTCATCATTTATCCTCCTGCATGTTTTTCTGAGTAAGCCCGCAATTCCATGTAACACTTCTGGACTTGTATTTTGAAGCCCATGAGCGGAGGGAAAAGGAATTTCGGGAGATGCCGGAGAGTGTGTGCTCGGGGAGGAATTGTTTGGCGTGCTACTACTATCAGACTTTGAGACTGCGGTAGGAGTTCTGTCATTGGTTGGTTCTCACTGTTTTTTTGGCCCTTTCTTCTTTTCTTTTTGTTTGTTTGGTCTCAATTGTGAAACTTTTTTTTTTCTTTTTTTTCTTTTTTCTCCCTTTTAATAGAAAGTAGGATTAGAACTAGGAAGATATCGTAGGAGGAAGGGAACCGGGCCGTATGGCTTCTGAGGGGAGAGGGGGGTTTGAGGTAGGGGGGTGGCAGCAGGTGCTCAGGAAGAGAGGGCCTCCAGGGGAGGAAGGTGCAGTACCAGAGAAGCAGAGGAGAGTCAGAAGCCCTGAAGAATTAACAGTGCTGCTCAGAGTTAAGGGAGCTAAACCGGGGGATGCGGGGTTCAAGGCAATAAACCCTTTACAAATTGATATGTCACTACAGAGTCAGATAGGCAAGGGTTTTGAGGCCAAGGTTCTATTTAATGGAGTGTTGAAGATCAACTGTGTGAATAGGAAGCAGTATGAGGACGCTGTCAGCATGGGGAAAGTGGTGACCAAAGTAGAGAAGATAAACTTAACTCCTAAAGAAAAGCAAGGAGTTAAGGGAGTGGTCTATGGAATGTTTGCTGGTCTGTCAGAAAAAGAAATTTTGGACAACATTAGAGGGGGACAGGTAACAGATGTACGGAGGTTCAAGAGTAGGGAGGGAGCAGGGGGGGACCCGCCGGTTCTGCTGACATTTGCAGGCACTGAGTTGCCAGGGAGAGTTTTTCTTGGTAGCATGGCGTATCAGGTGAGGGGGTACGTGAGGCCTCCGCTGCGCTGCTACAACTGTCAAAGGTATGGACATATTGCAGATTCCTATAGGGGCAAGAAGAAGTGTGCAAAGTGTGGCGGAGATCATGGAATTAAAGAGTGCAGATCAGATGCACCTAAATGCTCTAATTGTGGGGGGGATCATGTGGCAGTATATCGCGGATGTGAATATACTATCAAAGCCAGGCAGGTTCAGGTTGTTAGGGAGCGAGACAAGGTGTCATATGCTGAGGCAGTGAAGACAGTGGCTAGAGGGTGCAGAGTAGAGAGTGGGGGAAATGTAAAACTGGGGAACAAAAGCGCTGCACCAAACACCCTTCCTCCGGACATGTTGGTTATGAGTAAGGAGTCTTTTTTTATCATTTGTGGTTGATGTATTGGTTGGAGCTAAGCGTATCTTTCTATCAAAAACTGTGAATAGATCAGACATCATCAAGGAAGTGGTGGGGGCAGCCGATAGGTTCCTTGGGGCAAGGCAGGTACCAGAAAAGTTGCATCAGCACATGTCAGAGGTACAGAATAGAGTACAGAAGATGAGGGAAAACAGTGAGAATGAGGATTCAAACATTGCAGATGATGTGGAGGATTGTTAGCATCATAATGTTTTGTGTCCTCCAATGGAATGCCCGGAGCCTAATTAAAAACGGTCTGGAGTTAAAAAAGTTTGTTGATAAGCTTGAGATAGAGCCAGAGCTGATTTGTATTCAGGAGACATGGTTAAAGCCCAGCTTGGATTTTGTAATCCCAGGATATGAGTGCCTGAGGTTGGATCGGGCAGAATTGGTAGGTAGAGAGGCAGGGGGGATTAACAAGTCTCATGGGGGCTGTGCGACCTTTGTTAAAAATGGGCTGCAGTACAGGAGAGTGACTATAAGAGCCAGTCTTGAGTGTATAGCTGTGGAGGTGTGGGGCAGCTGCAGGTATAGTAACAATAGTTGTAATAATAAAGATAGTGTTACTGTGATTAACTTCTATAACCCCTGTAATCGTCTGTTACTGTCAGATTTTGACGAGATAATGGAGAAAGTACGGTGCCCTGTTGTATGGGCTGGAGATTTTAATGCACACAATCCTTTATGGGGTAGTAAGAAAAGAGACAGAAATGGGATAGTAGTAGAAGACTTTCTAGATAGGCATGGGTTGGTAGTGATAAATGACGGTAGGCCAACAAGATATGATATTGCTAGAAATACCTCTAGTAGTATAGATTTAGCAATAGCGTCTCCCAACTTAGCAAGAGTAGGGGAGTGGGAGGTAATGGATACTTGTACGCTGGGTAGTGATCATTATCCAATTTTGTGTAGGTTTGGGAGAGAGTTGAGGAAGGAAGAGGGAGAAAGGGTACCCAGATATAACTTTTCTCAGGCCAAGTGGGATGAATTTCAGGAAAGAGCAAATAACTTAGTAGGAAAGGTTGACAGTGAGGGCTCTGTGGACAGGTGGAATTGCTCAATTAGTTCCATGATTCATGAAGCAGCTCGTGGCACCATTCCTGAGAAGCGAGAGCCCAAGGCCCGGAAGCGTGTACCGTGGTGGAACAAAAAGTGTGATGAAGCTGTAAGGATCAGGAATAGAGCATACAGAAAATTAAGGAAATACCCTATGTCTGTTAATGTAATTGAATATAAGCGGTTGAGGGCCTTAGCAAGGAAAGTCATAAAAGAGGAAAAGAGGAATAGCTGGAGGAAATTTTGTGATACAATAAATCTAGAGACGCCAGTAGGGCAGTTATGGTCAGCTGTGCGCAAAATGTCAGGGGTTTATAGGAAAAGATCTATCCCAGTGCTGCAGAAAGGTGAGGTTGAGGCAGTGTCAAATAAGGAAAAGGCAGACATATTTGTGGATACTTTCCAGGAGGTGCATAAATCAGAGAGTTTGGGGGTTGAGGGGTCCAAGAGGAGGGCAGAGGTGATGTCTGCTAATCAGTGGAAACTGGAGAGGAGCATGGAAAATGATAATCCAATTAATCTATTCTTTTCTATCAAGGAACTGAGGGAAGCCATTATGGCCGGGGCAAACACCACTCCAGGGCGAGACAGACTATCCTACGAGCACTTTAAACATCTAGATGACCTTGTGTTGGATGAGATCCTTGCTTTGGTGAACACAGTGTGGGAAGAGGGATGTCTACCGAAGGAATGGAAGCATGCAGTGGTGGTCCCGATCTTAAAGCCAGGCAAAGAGGGGTTGAATCCAAGTTCTTACCGGCCCATAGCGCTTACATCAGTGCTTTGCAAAATAATGGACAGGATGGTTACAAATAGGTTAGAGTATTTCTTGGAATCAAGAGGGCTTTTTGTTAATTTCCAGAATGGTTTTAGGAGGGGTCGCTCCACAATGGAGTCAGTTGCTCTATTGGATCAAGATATTAAAAGGGCATTTAATAATAAAGAAGTGGTGCTGGGTGTATTCTTAGATATTGAGAAAGCATATGATTCTCTGTGGAAGGATGGATTATTGATTAAAATTTATGATCTGGGAGTTAGAGGTCGAATGTTTAATTGGATCAGGGATTTTTTAAGGGAAAGAACTATTCAAGTTCGGGTGGGTGGTGTCAGTTCTAAGACAGTGTTAATAGAGAACGGCACTCCACAGGGAAGTGTTATTTCTCCGGTGTTATTTAATATAATGATAAACGACATCTTTGATAATGTAGGGGAAGGATTTGGGCTGTCCTTGTTTGCAGACGACGGGGCTATCTGGAAAAGAGGACGAAATGTGGAGTTTATTGTGAAACAGGTCCAAAAGGCTTTACAGAGTGTAGAGGAGTGGGGAATGCCTTAAGTTAGGATTACAGTACTGGGTAAAAATTTCTGGGAGTGCTCAAACTTTCCCAGCTAGGCGTCTTCTACAAGAGTTGGAAGGAAGCAGGAAATTTAACCCCTTTATTGTTAATGTGAATCAGTGGGCTACAAAACTAAACATGGAGCATAGGGGCATAGTGGAGCACATAAACTGGTCTCCCATTCCCCCGTGGGTAATGGATGAATTAGACATCGAGCTGAGTTTTCTTCAGAAGAAAGATAAGAGAGAGATGACTACAAGTGTTCAAATGTATCTTAATTCAATCAGGGAGAGCAAGTTGATAATTTATACAGATGGATCTAGGGATCCAGATAGTAGGAGAGCTGGGTTTGGGGTCTATGTAGAGCAACTTGACTTGAAATTTAGTATTAGAATTTCTGATGAAAGCTCTGTGTTTACATCTGAACTAATGGCAATCCTTTGGGCTTTATGGTGATTAGAGGAGACAAAGGCCAGAGGAGTTGTTATCTGCTCTGATTCTGCTGCTGCCCTGGAGGCGTTAAGGGGGGGGAAATCTCAAGCTCGATCTGATATTGTAAATGAAATCCTGAAAGTAATAATTAAAGTAAGGGTAGGCAGTGACATCTCATTTTGCTGGGTTCCTGGGCACGCTGGGATTCAGGGAAATGAACAAGTGGACAGCTTAGCCAAAGAAAGCTTGAATAAGCAAGCTGTAGTACAACTCCCCCTAGGAAGAGTGGAACTGAGAGGGATAATTAAAGAGGGCATAATAAAGGAGTGGCAGGAGAAAGAAAGTAAGGGGAGGCATTACTTTTCTATACAATCTCTAGTCAATAGGAAATGTCATTGTAGTTCTCCATCCCGAAGGGACTCTGTTAAACTGTGTAGGTTGAGGTTGGGTCACTGTGGTTTAAACCAGTCTCTTTTTATTATAGGAAAGCACGACACAGGTCTATGTCACTGTGGGAGGCCTGAAACAGTTAAACATGTGTTCTTAGAATGCAGTCAATACAACGCTGAAAGGCAGAGACTATTTTCCCAAATGGCAGAATTAGAAGTTCAAGTTTTCTCTATTTCTTCTTTGTTTGGCCACTGTGAGAACCATCAATTGACTTCCAGAGCAGTTTTGCAGTTTCTGCATGAAACTGGACTATATAGAAGAATCTGAAGTAGATTAGAAATAACGGCCAGTGGAGGGCAGTAATACGCAGTTCAGCGTCTACACTGCCGGAAATCAAGAAGAAGAAGAAGAAGAAGAAGAAGAAGAAGAAGAAGCCCATGAGCTCATGTCTACCGGAAGCTGTACTCTTTACTGTTGCGAACGTCACACTGACAAGATGGCGTCTGGTAGAAAGGTGTGTTAGCAGAGTCTCTGTTGTGTTTTTAAAGTGTGAACATGTCTAAAGTCCAAATGCTGAGATCGTTGGTGAAGCAGCGACTAACTGCGGCTGCTGAAGAGATATTTGGGCTGGTTGAAAGAACGATAGCAGAGTACGAGGAGGAACTTTGTCGATCAAAAGAGGAGAACGAGCGACAACGGAAACTACTGGACGCTGTTTCCAACCCTCAGCTTCGGTTACACAGAGCAGGTTTGTTCATTAAACATTACAAGTTCATTATTAATCATATAACTGCAGGTTTGTTCAATAAATATTCAGTCTGTCGACGTTTATACGCCGCGTTAGCTTCTCTGGTGTCGTTAGCTTCTGTGGTGTCGTTAGCTTCTGTGGTGTCGTTAGCTTCTGTGGTGTCGTTAGCTTCTGTGGTGCCGTTAGCTTCTGTGGTGTCGTTAGCTTCTCTGGTGTCGTTAGCTTCTGTGGTGTCGTTAGCTTCTCTGGTGTCGTTAGCTTCTGTGGTGTCGTTAGCTTCTGTGGTGTCGTTAGCTTCTGTCGTTAGCTTCTGTGGTGTCGTTAGCTTCTGTGGTGTCGTTAGCTTCTGTGGTGCCGTTAGCTTCTGTGGTGTCGTTAGCTTCTCTGGTGTCGTTAGCTTCTGTGGTGTCGTTAGCTTTTCATTACCATTCTTAAATGATGATCATTGTTTATTCTCTTAACATATTTTGTATTGTTAATATGAATCAGCGAAGTGACTCCAGCTGTTAAACAAATGTAGTGTAGTATGAATGTACAATATGAACCTGTGAGATGTTGTAGAGTAGAAGTATAAAGTAGCAGGAAATAGAAATACTCAAGTAAAGTACAAGTTAACAGAGAGCTGAAGAGAAAAGAGTCTTATGGGGGTAGTTTGGTTTGTTTCCATTAAATTCACCTTCCTACAAACATGGGTCTTTTCTTCAGGCCTTAAATGCAGGGCTTATTTTATACTTTCTCTTGTTGTTACTTTCCCATCAGAACCCTTTAATTTAACCTGGGATGCAGCTAAATTCTTTATTTCCTGTTGCTTCAGAAATACAATTAAATTCATGTTTTTTTAAACTTCAACCCACCACCCAAGAATTAGTTTCAATCAGGCTTTAAAACTCTGCATAGCACCGAGTCAGCTTAACTAAGAGTTTTCAGTGACATCCTCCTGGCAAATGACTCTGGTGACCATGTAATTCTTGTTTTATTGGCAGCTTTTGACACCGTGGACCACAATACTCTAGTGGCTCGGTTCCGCCATCTAGTGGACATCTGTGGTACTGCACTGGAGTGGTTCATTTCTTATCTGGCTGTCAGAAGCATGAGTGTAAGCCTTGGAAACTCATGAGACTGCTTCTGTTTTAGTGTTTTACGGTTTGTTTTATTTATTGTTTTTAAATTGTTTTATTGTTTTTAAATTGTTTTAAAAACAATATTACAAATTACAGGGAGCTAGTGCAGAGAAGCTAAAACAGGAGAAATATGATCTTGTTTCTTAGTTCCTACACGTGCTGCTGCATTCTGAATTAACTCAGAATGGTGTGTTTTGGCCTTGACACAGCTGAGTGAACACTGTGAAGCTTTTTGATGCTCAGAGATCTGTAGAAGTTTGTAGTCTGAAGTTTGATGTCTGTAACGTGTGTGTGTGTGTGTGTGTGTGTGTGTGTGTGTGTGTGTGTGTGTGTGTTTACTGTTTTCTGCAGACGTCCAGCAGCTGTTGGTGGTTAAAGAAGAGGTTCCCCCTGAGCAGCAGGAGTGGAGCTCCAGTGTGGACCAGGAGGACCCAGAGCCTCCACACATTAAAGAGGAACAGGAGGAACTCTGGATCAGTCAGGAGGGAGAGCAGCTTCAAGGGCTGGAGGAGGATGATATCACCAAGTTCACATCCACTCCTGTCCCTGTGAAGAGTGACAATGATGAAGAGAAACCTCAGTCCTCACAGCTTCATCAAAGACACACTGAACAGATGGAAGCAGAGGGAGAGGGAGAGGACTGTGGAGGAGCAGAACCAGCCGGGAACTCAGATCCAGATACACATTTACAACCTGAGACTGATGACGGTGATGATTGGACCGAGACCAGAGAACCTCAGTCAGGTATCTGTCAAGTCACATATTTGCTAGTCTTAAGCAAGTCTCAAGTTTTAACCTTCAAGTCTCAAGCAAGTTGAGTCAAGTCATTTTTGTGTCTTAATTGGATAGAAATAAAAGGTCAGACTCTGTCGGTGTCTTCTGTAGTGAAGAGACAAACTCTCCCTTCTGCCAGGGGGTTCTCATCTTACACAGCAAACAGCACCAGCAGGGCACTGTGGCTTGTTTGTACAGTGTTTGATTCCAGCCATTTTTGACAGAAATGAGCTGGCTTGATTTGGCTTGGCTTGGACCATCGGCCCAGCACAAGCAGGGATTTGCATTTCCATTACAACAGGGCTTCCTTCTTGATGTTGTGTCCTAAACTGATCATGGGTGGTCTCGAGTGAGGACGTTTTAAAGCAGTGGGCTGATCCACGGTTTAAGTTCCCTGCATGTGTTTTTCCACAGCAGGGCAGGTAGAAGAAGTTTACCTGTTGGAGGTGAGCTGTTTGTCTGCAGCTCTTCATCAACATCTCACTGTGGCTGTTTCTGCTTTTTCTCCTCCTCCCTGCCATGTTATTAGACTTGCCTTTATTTAAGACAGGCTGCTAACAACGTTCCGCTTATTCAGTAATAACGCATTTAATGTCCTATAGATTTTCACAATAAAGGTCCCCTGTTAATTTGTTATGTATGAGCTTTTATTGTGAAGAACCAAAATAATATAATATAATGTTGAGTTTTTGAGCAGCAACTTAATACAAATTCTTATCCAGCTGATAGATTCAAGATTCAAGAGAATTATTATCATGTACACAGCAAATGTAAATGTGGTTACAGGCAATGAAATTCTTACTTTAAGAGTTGCCTTGACACCACTAAAATACACACTGACTAAACTAAGATAATTAGAAATAAATAATAATAAAAAACAGAGCAAGTATTATGTACAGTCAGATTGTTGTGCAAATAGTATCAAATATTGTCACATTGTCCAATATGTATATGTACAGATAATCACCGGCTAAGTCGTCTGATGGCTTGTGGATGGAAACTGTTTTTTAGTCTCGTTGTTCTTGCTTTCACACTTCTGAAGCGTCTGCCAGACGGCAGGTGTGTGAACAGTGTGTTTTGTGGGTGGGTGTGGTCCTTATTGATGCTGAGTGCCCTTTTTGTGACCTGGGTGTAGTAGATGTCCTGTAGTGGGGGGAGGGCTGCTCTGCAGATGAATTGTGCCGTTTTAATGACACGCTGGAGAGCCTTTCTGTCCTGAACAGTGCAGTTCCTGTACCACACTGTGATGGAGTTTGTCAGGATGCTCTCCACTGTGCGTCTGTAAAAGTTGCAGAGGAGTTTGGAGGGTAGTCCAAATTTCCTCAGCTTCCTCAAGAAGAAGAAGAAGAGTCTCTGTTGAGCCTTCTTGACGATCTGTTGTGTGTTCTGAGTCCAGGTGAGATCTTTGCTGATGTGCCAAGGAGTTTGAAGGTTTTCACCCTGTCCACCGAGCTAAGCTAGCTAATCAGTTAAGTCGGACTTCTCGTCTTGTCTGGGTAGACGTGGAGAAGAGAAAATCAATTTCTGACCAAGTACGTCTGACTCCGCCTCGGTAGGTGGCGCCTGTCCTTTTTAATACAATGCGTATTGAACTACTTCCGGTTGACTTGAAGAGGAAGCTAACAGTTGTTCAGAAACTTTTTAAAATAAATCTGTGTTACGCGTTTTCCTCCCGTCCATAAACTTCACAATGTTTAGCTCCTTTAGCTGTTGGAGCATGAATGTAGTTTCCTCGTCCGTCCAGAAGTGCGTCTTCTGCTTCTCTGTTGCCATGGTGTTTGTTTGTTTTTCCGGGAGTTACTGCTACATCATCTTCTTCTGGGTGAAAGCCCGCGAAAGAAAACGTGGCGCATGCGCAGAACGCCAAATCGGACTAAAGAGACACATGTAGCAATAGTTTGATTTTCAATCAAGTTATCTAGGTGTGTTAGTCGAACTACAGATAGCACAATTTCAGTCGGACTAGGCTGTTCACATGCATTTAAAGGTCCGGTTTCAGTCGGACTAAACCAATAATTCGATTTTCTCAAGCTGCATGTAAATGTACTGACTGTGTTTGTGCCTGATGTCCTGGTACCAACTCTGACTGCCTGGGGTCTGTCTGTAAGGAAGTCCAGGACCCAGCGGCAGAGGGGGGTTGTCAGTCCCAGGGTGAAGAGCTTGTCAGCCAGCCTGTCTGGGATGATTGTGTTGAAAGCTGAACTCTAGTCTATAAACAGCATTCGAGCATAAGCGTTTTTGTGTTGGAGGTGTGAAAGGACTGTGTGAATGGCTGCATTAACGGTGTCGTCAGTGGAACAGTTCTGGCGATATGCAAATTGCAGTGGGTCCAGTGTATTTGGAATGACCTGTTTGATGTGTGACATGTCTATTCTTTCAAAACACTTCACTACAATTGAGGTGAGTACTATGGGGGCGATAGTCATTCAGACAGGTTATACTGTTTTTCTTGGGGATGGGCACTATTGTGGTGAACTTTAAGCATGTAGGCACAGATGACTGGGAGAGGGACAGATTGAAAATGTCTGTAAAGACCTCTGCCAGCTTTGAAAAGCAGACCCTCAGGACACGGCCGGGCATGTTGTCAGGGCCAGCTGCTTTCCATGGGTTAGCTCTTTTCAGAACCTAACATTGGTATCTCCTATACAAATGCCCTCCTAACATCAGACAAATTGTTGTAAAATCAGAACTTCTCTACCAAAGACAAGAAACTTTTTTCAGACGTATTCCAGATGGAAATTACAGATGTGCAAGTTGCACGCAGTATAACTTCACCACCAAGAGCCACACTTTTACGTATCCCCTCACAGAGAAGCGTTTTGACATTAAAGGCATTATCACATGCGCCACTACTAAATATGTGGGGAAACCGAATCGAGCATTAAAAACACGCATTGCAGAACAGAGATGCAGCATACGCAATCAGGACTCCAAGAGTCCAGTGGCTATGCATTTTCTGCAGGCGAAACACAGTGTGGTATCTCTCACATACCAAGGAATCGAACACGTAAAACGTCCGAGACGTGGAGGAGACACAAGCAGACTGTTGTTTCAACAAGAATCCTTTTGGATTTTTACATTGGACACCCTGTCCCCCAAAGACATGAATAAGGACTTCCCCATTCATCATTTTCTGTAGTTGATAATTGTTAACAGCTGATGTGATATATGTATTATATTTTAACCTGATGTTGCCTAATATATTTTTGATATAGTTATCATCATTGATCAATTGTGTATGTTTACAAGAGCCTAAGTATAATGTGTGTAAATATTTTTGTGAATGACCACCCAGGATTTATGACGTCACCAGTGGGAGTCTACATATATGGGTGAAAAACACATTACTTGTAAGATGACCTGATGAAGAGCTGACACGCTCACAACGTTGTCTAACTAGTAAAGTTTTTTTGCAGCATAAAGAGAGTATGTGGGCTTTCTCTCTTTTTTCGAAAGTTTTTTATTCAGCCGAGCACCCAAACTAAGTGATGTGCGTATATTTCTACATTTTTTTTTTTTTTTAAGCTCTTTTCAGAACCTTACACACCTCAGTTGCCGCACCACTTTTACGCACACAGACACACAATCACAGAGTAAAGATGCTGTGGTGGAGACAGAGAGGTGAAGATAACTTGAGCTGATGACAACTACACTTGTTACAGTGCGTGCAATAAAACCTGCTCGAGGAAAAAGTTAATACTTTATCAATACAGCCGATCAGCAACATGTGAATATGTAGAAACATGATATTTCGGTCTGCTCTGTCTGCAGGCTCTCATCCACCACTACCAATAATATGTTTTAAACAAGCACAGAGTGCCTTCCATCTAAGAACAAGTTGTTATTAATAAGCTGAAACAACAACTGTTGATGTCAAAGGGTTTAGCTCAGTTTGTCTTGTATCATAAAACTTAACGCTGGTCATGTGACCTGCAGGCAATGACTCATCTTCCAGTGAGATATTAAGTTTGTATTGTGACTTTGCTGTTTTAATATTACTGTTGCTGTTCCAGAAACAACATTTAATTATGAATTTTTTTTTTTTTTTTTTAATAATTCCTTGTAAATGTTACACGATTAGTTCTCTGAGAATCTCTTTCACATACTAGCAAAAATTGGTATTGCAGTCCTTCCAGAAAATTGCCATCTTGCGACTACAATAATTAACGCAAATTAAACAAAAGTCCTCAGTATTTGTGGGGCTTGCAATTTTTCAAAAGTCATGCAGTTTTTCCACGTTTTCCTGTATTTTACAGCTGACCAGAAGTCGTCGCAACTGCGACGTCATTTGAAACGTCATCAGACGCATCATCAAATGCGCTAATAGCATTGCAGTATGGAGAAACTCTCTGAATGGACATAAGAATTTGCACTGTTTAAATGCAGACAATATGTGTTGAAATTATTGAAATGTTATGTTTACAGAAGATGTGGCTTACATGTTGTTTTACAGTCACACTGTCTGGTTTGAGGGCTACAGTATTCTCTGAATTTTTGCAACATTGTCGGAGTCCGTGTTTTGAAACTAATTAAATAAAACTAAACAAGAGAACTGAAACATTTTAAGCTGTTTTTGTAATATTCAGTATGATTATAACAGCAAGTGATTACATAGACTCACCACCAGACAATCAGAGATCTCTGCCTTCTGATAGTCTGGGGACACTCTTTTCGAAAGTGTGTTTAACACTCGAGAGAAAACGGCCGGCAACAAAGCAACGCCTCTTGCATTTTTGAAAAGGACACGCCCTCCCGGAAATATCTGCTCCCCCTTTTCCCATCTGCAAGGAAACAAACACACAGAGAGCTTGAAAATGAATGCTGAGAGATTTAACTCCGTTTTATCAAACATGTGCTCCGTCCGCAAGACTGTGGAAATGAAGGACTTTCAGTGACTTTATTTAAAAATTTTGACACAGTCGGACTATGTTTACAAGCACAAGAGTTCAGCGAGCCACCGAAGGACCGCCCTGCAGATTTACTATTGGTTCTGCAACGTAGGGAGTTTTTTTAAACTCTGAAATTGTATCCGCCCATCTAAACACAAAACCAGGGAGAAAGACATCAGTCTTTAGTGACTTATGACTCATGACTTATTTTTTGGAGGCAGTAGTTTACATTTTTTTAAATTTTTTTTTTTCTCCTGACTTTCAATTTTTGTCATTTGCTGCAATTTTATCGCAATTTTTTGACAATTTGCCGCAAATTCAAGTTTTTTCTGTCGCGAGATCCTGGAGGGACTGGTCTTGTAACTGAAAAATCTCCAGTCAAATCGATATTGGATCGAGACCCCTTGAATCGAAATCGGATCGTTTCAGGAAATCAGTGGCGATACCCAGTCCTAATCCACTCTGCCTCACTCTCAAATTTGTACTTCAGTAGTACTTGAGTTGATGTACTAACAGCATCTTATTTACTCAGGCTGCCAGTAATCAAACTTGACTTACAGCAAACTCTCGCATCCTATGGACAATCATTCTCACATAATTCACTTTAGTTTGAGCAAATAAAGAGCCACACTGTAGCCTCCAGACATGACAAGAGTAACAGTACATGTTAATGACTGCTATGAAATTAAAGCTCACCTCAACCTCACTCACTCTGACACAGCTGAGTGAACACTGTGAAGCTGTTTGATGCTCAGAGATCTGAAGAAGTTTGTTGTCTGAAGTATGATGTCTGTAACATCTGTGTGTGTGTGTGTGTGTGTGTGTGTGTGTGTGTGTGTGTGTGTGTGTGTGTGTGTGTGTGTGTGTTTCCTGTTTCCTGCAGACGTCCAGCAGCTGTCGGTGGTTAAAGAAGAGGTTCCCCCTGAGCAGCAGGAACGGAGCTCCAGTGTGGACCAGGAGGACCCAGAGCCTCCACACACAAAAGAGGAACAGGAGGAACTCTGGATCAGTCAGGAGGGAGAGCAGCTTCAAGGGCTGGAGGAGGATGATATCACCAAGTTCACATCCACTCCTGTCCCTGTGAAGAGTGAAGATGATGAAGAGAAACCTCAGTCCTCACAGCTTCATCAAAGACACACTGAACAGATGGAAACAGAAGCAGAGGGAGAGGACTGTGGAGGAGCAGAACCAGCCAGGAACTCAGATCCAGACACACATGTACAACCTGACACTGATGACAGTGATGATTGCACGGAGACCAGAGAATCTCAGTCAGGTTCAAAGTCTCTGAAAAATGATCAAGTCTCTGTCAGTGATTTGATTGTGGGTGAGAAACGATTTAGCTGCTCTGAGTGTGGGAGAACATATGGTCGAAGTGCACATCTGAAGGTACACATGAGATCTCATACAGGAGAGAAACCATTTAGCTGCTCCAAGTGTGGGAAAAGATTTGGTTACAGTGGAGTATTGAAGAATCACATGAAAACTCACACAGTAGAGAAACTATTTAGCTGCTCTGAGTGTGGGAAAAGATTTGGTTACAGTGTAGATTTGAAGAATCACATGAGAACTCACACAAGAGAGAAACCATTTAGCTGCTCTGTGTGTGGGAAAAGCTTTGGTTACAGTAGAGATCTAAAGGTACACATGAGATCTCATACAGGAGAGAAACCATTTAGGTGTTCTGAGTGTGGGAAAAGATTTGGTCACAGTGGAGATTTGAAGAAACACATGAGAACTCACACAGGAGAGAAACTATTTAGCTGCTCTGAGTGTGGGAAAACATATGGTCGAAGTGAACATCTGAAGGTTCACATGAGATCTCATACAGGAGAGAAACCATTTAGCTGTTCTGAATGTGGGAAAAAATTTGTTCACAGTGGAGATTTGAAGAAACACATAAGAACTCACACAGGAGAGAAACTATTTAGCTGCTCTGAATGCGGGAAAAGCTTTAGTCAAAGTGGAGATCTAAAGAGACACATGAGATCGCATACAGGAGAGAAACCATTCAGCTGTGCTGAGTGTGGGAAGAGATTTGGTAAAAATGGAAATCTGAAGGTACACATGAGATGTCATACAGGAGAGAAACAGTTTAGCTGCTCTGAGTGTGGGAAGAGATTTGGTCTAAATGGAAATCTAAAAAGACACATGAGATGTCATATAGGAGAAAAACAATTTAGCTGATCTGAATGTGGGAAATCATTTATACAAAATGAATATTTACATACACACATGACAATTCATGAGGGAGAAAAGTGATTCAGCTGTTCAGTCTGAAAAAAAAAAAATCTATTTGGTATAAGATTTTAAAAAGACTCATGACTGACACAGACCCAAACAATTATGTTTGTATGTTATAAAATGTATGTATAAGATTTTAAAAAGACTCATGACTGACACAGACCCAAACAATTATGTTTGTATGTTATAAAATGTATGTATTTACTTACGTACTTACTGACCAATATCAGTCTTGTACAGCCAGGGGGAGTATTTCCCCTCTGACAGCCAAGCTGGGTCAAAACCTGTTATCCGGTGGTGACTGGACTTTTGCTGCTTGTCAGGGGCAGGGCATGCAGCACTGTGGCTCTTTCCTGTACTTGGATCCAGAGCAGGAGAGCTACTCTGGCTGCTAAATTCTCACATAGTTTTCTTTTAAGAAATCTGCACAAAATCGCTCATAATTATGTGAATGAAGAGAAAACATTTTTTCAGACATTTCTGTAAATTTATAAAAAAATAAAATGTAAACATCGCTGAGCGATCTTCATGACTCAGCTTTCATTTGGAATTGAGTGTTATCAGCTTTACTCTCCCAGTTTGGAGAAGCAGACAAGAGAACTGGCATGGTTAGGTCGGTTCCAAAAGTCACACAACAACACAAACTAACTGTCCAATTGAAGGGCAGCTGAAGACCAGCGACTCATTGTGTTCTGTGAGGTAAAATTATTGATTCTGTCGGTGGAGTCTGGTTGCTTTTAGGAGAGCATCATGTAACTGCATCAGTAAAGGGCTGTCTGACAGCATGGTTAGGTCTTGAAAATCTCCATCGTGTTTCCACGGAGACCGAGAGGTGACATGCATATGTTATTTTTTTTTTTTGAACGTGCACACGTTTTATAACCATGAAGTCATCTGTACCAGAATCTATACTCTTTACTGCTGCGAACGTCACACTGTTTGAACAAGATAGCGTGACAGCACAAGTGCGACTTACTACGGCCGTGCACTGTGGAATGCCGAATGGACCAAAACGTCTAATTCGACGTCCGTTTTAAGACGGCAAATTTGTAGCTCTTAAGTAGTCAGTAGTTTAAGCATGTGTGGATGTGTGGAAATGTATGGAGCAAACAGAAGAAGAAAACAGCAGCAGCCGTGCCCATGCTCCGATCGGACCAGAGAGAGACTGAAGACAGGCAGGAGCAGCTAAAGGCAGGGACAACTAGTGGAGCGGAGGGGTTGTTACAGCAGTCACGTTCCACTGTCTCATCATATTGTCTGCCTCTTGATGTAAACAGATGTAATCTGTCCTCTTGCTGCAGTTTGTGGGAGTGACAGCTAGGCACACATGTTTTGATGAAACGCGCACGCAATTTAACAGAACACGTGTGTGTACTACATAAACTACTTTTTTTTCTGCATATATAAAATCAAATGAAGAAAACTAAAAATCAACTGGAACAGTTCAATAAAAGTCATTCTTTCGAATAAGTGTATTTTCATCATTTATCCTCCTGAGTGTGTTTTTCTAAGTAAGCCCACAATTCCATGTAACACTTTTGGACTTTGAAGGGCCAGTATGTAAAATGGGTTGAAAACAGTGACATCAGTGGTCAAATTCTAGATTGCAGGGCTCACTCGCTCACCCCTCCCGTCGGGTAAATGACGGTGGCCTCGTACGGACAAAAAGCCTTGCGCACAAGTTTTTCAGGAGTAGGTCTATCTAGCGACGAGGTGAATGTTTATTTAGAAATCTAAACCATGTTACGATATTGTAATGAATCCCTCATGAGCAGGAGACCAGAGGAGCGTTCGGGAAAAAGGCCTGTTTATTTGAGCACTCCAGAAACTCCGGTAACACTCCACTCCGTCCCAAACTCTGACTCTTCTGGCGTAACACACACACTCCATACACACATACTCGTTTACAGTACCTAGCGGGGACCCCCCTCCACTCTCTGCTCCACCAATCTCCAGCCCGCACACTGACTGACAGCGTAGCCTGTAAACAGAGCTCAGCTGTTTATTTAGCCGAGCAATATCTCCGGACTATAGTAGCTGCAATAGACGACTTTGAACGCGATTTTGAAGAGTTTCTTGTAGCGGACAAAGACCCAGAGCCATACCTGTTTGAGCCGGAGCACACAGATGAGGAACTCCATGTGTTTGATGCTGAGCGGGTGAGAAGAGAGGCTGAATGCACAGAATGGGATTCGGTGCTTATTATCACTATTATTAAATCCACTCGCCATCATTCAACAAGTCAGCTGCTGAGTGAATAAGACATCAGACCTGTCAGTCTGCCTCAATCAATTTTATCAATTTTATTTATAAAGCCCAATATCACAAATCCCAATTTGCCTCACAGGGCTTTACAGCATACGACATCCCTCTGTCCTTAAGACCCTCACAGCGGATAAGGAAAACTCCGCAAAAAACCCTTTAACGGGGAAAAACGGTAGAAAGCTCAGGAAGAGCAACTGAGGAGGGATCCCTCTTCCAGGACGGACAGACGTGCAACAGATGTCGTACAGAACAGATCAGCATGATAAATTAACAGTAATCCGTATGACACAATGAGACAGAGAGAGAGACAGTGACAGAGAGAGAGACAGTGACAGAGAGAGCTGCAGGACAGACGGTAATGACAGTATCTTAGAACAACATGAAAGTAATAATATTAATTAATATTAATATTAATAGGCTAATTAATATCACCTACAAGCTATTAAACATTATTCCACTCACATGACATGCAGGACAATTAATGATGGGCAAATGTGTGTGTGTGTGTGTGTTTGTGTGTGGTGTTATATCAACACGTGTGGTTCTGGACATGAGCAGCTGTACATTTAACAGCCACACATCACCGACAGTCCGCTGAACAACGCAACAGACTGTGAATGAAATAAACTTAATTACAACATGACAGTCTTGCACGAAATATCATTAACGTTACTCTTTGTAGTCACGTAGGCATGTGAATTACAGCGTTTCATTGCAAAGAATGCATGTAACGGGTACACTTGCGCTGTTTCTCCGCCATCTCGTTCAAATGAGCCAGATAAAGGGGGCGGGTATTTATACGTCATGGCCTCAAGCTGAAAAAGACTTCCTGTTAGGAACCTCTCGACCATCCTAGCTCGTAGCTGCTTAAAGCTTGCTGCTAGCTCCTAGCGCTAGCTCCTCGCTGCACAAATAAGAGACTTGGGGCGGCCTAGAAGATGGCGGAGCTCGAACGGCTTCCGGTTCAAGCGAGGAGCTCGCAGTAGCACTATAAAAATAAGAGACTTGGGACGCACCCTATGAACGTCCCATTGCTTGAACAAAATGGCGTCTGGTGGAAACGAGTGTTAGCAGAGTCTCTTTGTTGTGTTTTTAAAGTGTGAACATGTCTAAAGTCCAAATGCTGAGAGCGTTGGTGAAGCAGCGACTAACTGCGGCTGCTGAAGAGATATTTGGGCTGTTTGAAAGAACGATAGCAGAGTACGAGGAGGAACTTTGTCGATCAAAAGAGGAGAACGAGCGACAACGGAAACTAATGGACGCTGTTTTCAACCCTCAGCTTCGGTTACACAGAGCAGGTTTGTTCATTAAACATTACAAGTTCATTATTAATGATATTACTGCAGGTTTGTTCAATAAATATTCAGTCTGTCGATGTTTATACGCTGCGTTAGCTTCTCTGGTGCCGTTAGCTTCTCTGGTGTCGTTAGCTTCTGTGGTGTCGTTAGCTTCTCTGGTGTCGTTAGCTTCTCTGGTGTCGTTAGCTTTTCATTACCATTCTTAAATGATTATCAGTGTTTATTCTGTTAACATATTTTGTATTGTTAATGTGAATCACTAAAGTAACTCCAGCTGTTAAACAAATGTAGTGTGGTATGAATGTACAATATGAACCTGTGAGATGTTGTAGAGTAGAAGTATAAAGTAGCAGGAAATAGAAATACTCAAGTAAAGTACAAGTTAACAGAGAGCTGAAGAGAAAAGAGTCTTATGGGGTAGTTTGGTTTGTTTCCATCAAATTCACCTTCCTACAAACATGGGTCTTTTCTTCAGGCCTTAAATGCAGGGCTTATTTTATACTTTCTCTTGTTGTTACTTTCCCATCAGAACCCTTTAATTTAACCTGGGATGCAGCTAAATTCTTTATTTCCTGTTGGTTCAGAAATACAATTAAATTCATGTTTTTTAAACTTCAGCCCACCGCCCAAGAATTAGTAAACAATACAGTTTGTATATATGAGCAAACTGCTCTTTCTTTATTAAATACTCACATCCATACACTTCAGATTATCCCCTAAATAAGCTTTAGATATTCTTTAAAGATCCCAGAGAACAGACTCCTGCAGCAGCTGCAGCTTCCAGCTCCTCTCCCTCTCTGTGCTCTTGGCACCAAACTGCATTTTATATTTATTTAAATGAATGATCACAGTCGCATTGTGGGAGATCTCAACACTATTTTGAGTTGACTTTTGTTTTTTAAAGACATGTGGAAGTGGGAAAGCAATTCAGCACCTGTCTCTGAACGCAGCAGGAAGTTGGTGAACCAGAATCAGCCAGAGAGTTGGAGGGAGATGGTGTGATGTTATGCCAGACTAGCTTACTTATTGTTAAACTTGGTTTATTTAAACTTGGTAAATGGTGGGTTATTGCCTAAATTAGGCTGGCTGTATGAGATGCTTTAATAGTTTAATCTCACAACAGTAACAAACAAAACCAAGACTGAGGGCAAACACTATCTTTACCTGGCTGTCCATGAATGCAGGTCACAGGGAGATGTGGATGCTGCTCTGCAGGGCGCTCGATTTAAGTGCATTAACCATGAGCGAGGGATTAACAAGGGAGGGGCAGGGGGTCTTCTGTTGTTCACCACAGGTGTGTTTTGGCCTTGACACAGCTGAGTGAACACTGTGAAGCTGTTTGATGCTCAGAGATCTGTAGAAGTTTGTGGTCTGAAGTTTGATGTCTGTAACATGTGTGTGTGTGTGTGTGTGTGTGTGTGTGTGTGTGTGTGTGTGTGTGTGTGTGTGTGTGTGTGTGTGTGTGTGTGTGTGTTTGTGTGTGTGTTTCCTGTTCCCTGCAGACGTCCAGCAGCTGTTGGTGGTTAAAGAAGAGGTTCCCCCTGAGCAGCAGGAGTGGAGCTCCAGTGTGGACCAGGAGGACCCAGAGCCTCCACACATTAAAGAGGAACAGGAGGAACTCTGGATCAGTCAGGAGGGAGAGCAGCTTCAAGGGCTGGAGGAGGATGATATCACCAAATTCACATTCACTCCTGTCCCTGTGAAGAGTGAAGATGATGAAGAGAAACCTCAGTCCTCACAGGTTCATCAAAGACACACTGAACAGATGGAAACAGAAGCAGAGGGAGAGGACTGTGGAGGAGCAGAACCAGCCAGGAACTCAGATCCAGATACACATTTACAACCTGAGACTGATGACAGTGATGATTGGAAGGAGACCAGAGAACCTCAGTCAGGTTTAAACTGTCTGAAAAATGATGAAGTCCCTGTGAGTGATTTGATTGTTTGTGAGAAACAATTTCGCTGCTCTGAGTGTGGGAAAACATATGTTCGAAGTGAACATCTGAAGAGACACATGAGATCTCATACAGGAGAAAAACCATTTAGCTGCTCTGAGTGTGGGAAAACATATGTTCGACATGAACAACTGAAGAGACACATGAGATCTCATACAGGAGAGAAACTCTTTAGCTGCTCTGAGTGTGGGAAAACATTTGAATACAGCGGACGGTTGAAGAGACACATGAGAACTCACACAGGAGAGAAACCATTCAGCTGCTCCGAGTGTGGGAAAAGATTTAGTTACAGAGGAGTTTTGAAGAGACACACCAGATCTCATACAGGAGAGAAACTCTTTAGCTGTTCTGAGTGTGGGAAGATATTTGGTTACAGTAGAGATTTGAAGGCCCACATGAGATCTCATACAGGAGAGAAACCATTCAGCTGCTCCGAGTGTGGGAAAAGATTTGGTTACAGTAGAGATTTGAAGGTACACATGAGATGTCATACAGGAGAGAGACCATTCAGCTGTTCCGAGTGTGGGAAAAAATTTGGTTACAGTGGAGTTTTGAAGAAACACATGAAGACTCACACAGGAGAGAAACTATTTCACTGTTCTGAGAGTTGGAAAAGATTTGGTTACAGTGGAGTTTTGAAGAAACACATGAGAACTCACACAGGAGAGAAACTATTTAGCTGCTCTGAGTGTGGGAAAACATGTGGTCGAAGTGAACATCTGAAGGTACACATGAGATCTCATACAGGAGAGAAACCATTTAGCTGTTCTGTATGTGGGAAAAGATTTGGTTACAGTGGAGATTTGAAGAAACATATGAGAACTCACACAGGAGAGAAACTATTTAGCTGCTCTGAGTGTGGGAAAAGCTTTGGTCAAAGTGGAGATCTGAAGAGACACATGAGAACTCATACAGGAGAGAAACCATTTAGTTGCTCTGAGTGTGGGAAGAGATTTGGTCTAAATGGAAATCTGAAGAAACACATGAGATCTCATACAGGAGAGAAACAATTTAGCTGATCTGAGTGTGGGAAATCATTTATACAAAATGGATATTTACATACACACATGAAAATTCATGAGGGAGAAAAGTGATTCAGCTGTTCAGTCCAAAAAATCTATTTGGAATAAGATTTTAAAAAAAAACTCATGACTGACACAGACCCGAACATTTATGTATGCATGTGTGTTTTTAAATGTATGTATTTACTTCCTTACTCATTGACCAATATCAGTCTTGTACAGCCAGGGGGAGTATTTCCCCTCTGACAGCCAAGCTGGGTCAACACCTGTTATCTGGTGGTGACTGGACTTTTGCTGCTTGTTCGGGGGAGGGCATGCAGCACTGTGGCTCTTTGCTATACTTGGATCCAGAGCAGCAGAGCTACTCTGGCTGCTAAATTCTAAAACTGATTTGAACATAGTTTTCTTTTAAGAATCTGCACAAAATAGCCCATAATGAGCAAGTGAAAACATCTTTTCAGACATTTTTGTAAATTTATAAAAAAAGAAAATGTAATCATCGCTGAGCAATCTTCATGACTCAGCCTTCATTTGGAATTGTGTGTTATCAGCTTTACTCTTCCAGTTTGGAGAAGCAGACAAGAGAACTGGCATGGTTAGATTGATTCCAAAAGTCACACAACAACAGAAACTAACTGTCCAATCGAAGGGCAGCTGAAGACCAGCGACTCGTTGTGTTCTATGAGGTAAAATTACTGATTCTGTCAGTGGAGTCTGGTTGCTTTTAGGAGAGCATCATGTAACTGCATCAGTTTTCAGTTGTAAAGGGCTGTCTGACAGCATGGTTAGGTGTTGAAACTTTTAATATAGTGTCCACTTAAACTGATGTGGATATTGTTTAGGTGACCCTGTTTTTATATTTTATGGGGCTGGATAACTTTGATCAAGAGCTCCAATCAGAGCTAGTCTGATCCTTTGATAGAAGACAGCTACCATTCTGATGTTACACTTATGGATTCCCTGTGTATGAGTCATGGGGTGGATAACTGATCAAGAGCTCCAGTCAGAGCTGATCTGATCGATGGATGAGAGGAGCAGCTGCTGCAGAGGCGAGTGAAAGCAAGGGAAGTAATAAAGCAACTCAGGACATAAAATAAGCACAGCAGAAATTTCAGACAGGATAAACCATGGTGTTAAACTATATATCTTTAAATGTTTCAGTCATGGCTGAAAATAACAGAAATAAACAGGTTTGCTGAATTCACATATCACTGCAATTCACAACAGTTTGCAGTTTCTACCTGGAAGGTTTAGATCAAGGTCACGGTGATTCAGTCTGCGAAGACGTCATCAACATCCATGTAAGCATATGATGTCATCTGGAGACTTTAAGCGACTTTTTGGAGCTAGTGCAAGCTACTTTCATTGGAAAAGAGTTGGCAGCTCTGCCCTACTTGTGAACTATAGCCAAGAAAACAATACTATTAAGAATCAGAAAGAAATCATCATCTGCCAATGGTTGGATCCACTAACACAGCAGATAACAATGGAGCAACACTCAGCTCTGGAAAAAAGTTATACTGATGGATTATGTGTTAAAGGTTTGATTTTATTTCCTGAACGTTACACTTATGGACTATCTGTGTAAACTGCCCATCAAAAGTTTTTCTGAATAAGCCCACAATTCCAACACTTCTGCACTTTTATTTTGAAGCCCATGAGTTCATCTCTACCGGAAGCTGTACTCTTTACTGTCGCTAACGCGACTTTGAACAAGATGGCGTCTGATAGAAAGGTGTGTCAGCGGAGTTTCAAGTTTCTGTCTCTTTTGTTGCGTTTTTAAAGTGTGAACATGTCTAAAGTCCAAATGCTGAGATCGTTGGTGAAGCAGCGACTAACTGCGGCTGCTGAAGAGATATTTGGGCTGTTTGAAAGAACGATAGCAGAGTACGAGGAGGAACTTGGTCGATCAAAAGAGGAGAACGAGCGACAACGTAAACTACTGGACGCTGTTTTCAACCCTCAGCTTCGGTTACACAGAGCAGGTTTGTTCATTAAGCATTACAAGTTCATTATTAATAATATAACTGCAGCTTTGTTCAATAAATATTCAGTCTGTCGACGTTTATACGCCGCGTTAGCTTCTGTGGTGTCGTTAGCTTCTGTGGTGTCGTTAGCTTCTGTGGTGTCGTTAGCTTCTGTGGTGTCGTTAGCTTCTGTGGTGTCGTTAGCTTCTGTGGTGTCGTTAGCTTCTGTGGTGTCGTTAGCTTCTGTGGTGTCGTTGGCTTCTCTGGTGTCGTTAGCTTCTGTGGTGTCGTTGGCTTCTCTGGTGTCGTTAGCTTCTCTGGTGCTGTTAGCTTCTGTGGTGTCGTTG
>NC_064774.1:537364-564919 GCF_011397635.1 Epinephelus fuscoguttatus
CTGTGAGCAAGGGATTAACAAGGGAGGGGCAGGGGGTCTTCTGTTGTTCACCACAGGTGTGTTTTGGCCTTGACACAGCTGAGTGAACACTGTGAAGCTGTTTGATGCTCAGAGATCTGTAGAAGTTTGTAGTCTGAAGTTTGATGTCTGTAACATCTGTGTGTGTGTGTGTGTGTGTGTGTGTGTGTGTGTGTGTGTGTGTGTGTGTGTGTGTGTGTGTGTGTGTGTGTGTGTGTTTCCTGCAGACGTCCAGCAGCTGTTGGTGGTTAAAGAAGAGGTTCCCCCTGAGCAGCAGGAGTGGAGCTCCAGTGTGGACCAGGAGGACCCAGAGCCTCCACACATTAAAGAGGAACAGGAGGAACTCTGGATCAGTCAGGAGGGAGAGCAGCTTCAAGGGCTGGAGGAGGATGATATCACCAAGTTCACATCCACTCCTGTCCCTGTGAAGAGTGAAGATGATGAAGAGAAACCTCAGTCCTCACAGCTTCATCAAAGACACACTGAACAGATGGAAACAGAAGCAGAGGGAGAGGACTGTGGAGGAGCAGAACCAGCCAGGAACTCAGATCCAGATACACATTTACAACCTGAGAATGATGACAGTGATGATTGGATGGAGACCAGAGAACCTCAGTCAGGTATCTGTCAAGTCACACATTTGCTAGTCTTAAGCAAGTCTCAAGTTTTAACCTTCAAGTCTCAAGCAAGTTGAGTCAAGTCATTTTTGTGTCTTAATTGGATAAAAATAAAAAGTCAGACTCTGTCGGTGTCTTCTGCAGAGAAGAGACGAACTCTCTCTTCTGCCAGGGGGTTCTCATCATACATCGCAAACAGCACCAGCAGGGCACTGTGGCTTGTTTGTGTAGTGTTTGATTCCAGCCACTTATGTCCCTTTTCAACAGACATGGGCTGGCTTGACGTGGCTTGGCTTGGACCATCAGCCCAGCACAGCAGGGATTTGCATTTCCATTACAGCAGGGCTTCCTTCTTGATATTGTGTCATAAACTGATCATGGGTGGTCTCGAGTGAGGACATTTTAAAGCAGTGGGCTGATCCACGGTTTAAGTTCCCTGTTTTTTTTTGCTGCATGTGTTTTTCCACAGCAGGGCAGGTAGTAGGAATGGGCGATATGTTATCGTCTGCGATATACCGTCAAAAAGACATATGCGCAACGCACTCACAGCCCAACTCCACATGTATAATGGCGTAAGGCAGAGCGGACAGCGAGGTACCCGTTCCTAAATGAGGCTCCAGCTCGATTATCTGGAACTGGTTTGGCGGGGTCTCGAAGTCATGGCGATGAGAACCCCCGCCAGACCTTTTAGGACCTACCCAAAAGTTGCCGAGGAGTTTGGAGGGTAGTCCAAATTTCCTCAGCTTCCTCAAGAAGAAGAAGATTCTCTGTTGAGCCTTCTTGATGATCTGTTGTGTGTTGTGAGTCCTGGTGAGATCTTCGCTGATGTGCCAAGGAGTTTGAAGGTTTTCACCCTGTCCACCGAGCTAAGCTAGCTCGGCTAATCAGTCAAGTCGGACTTCTCGTCTTGTCTGGGTATACATGCAGAAGAGAAAATCAATTTCCGACCAAGTACGTCTGACTCCGCCTCGATAGGCGGCGCTGTGTCCTTTTTAATTCAGTACGTATTGAACTACTTCTGGTTGACCCGAAGAGGAAGCTAACAGTTGTTCAGAATCTTTTTAAAATAAATCGGTGTTAGATGTTTTCCTACCATCCATAAACTTCACGATGTTTAGCTCCTTTAGCTGTCGGACCATGAGTGTAGTTTCCTCTGTAGAGCTTGTCAGCCAGCCTGTCTGGGATGAAAGCTGAACTGTAATCTATAAAGATCATTCGAGCGTAAGTGTTTTTGTGTTGGAGGTGTGAAAGGACTGTGTGAATGGCTGCATTAACGGTGTCGTCAGTGGAACAGTTCTGGCGATATGCAAATTGCAGTGGGTCCAGTGTATTTGGAATGACCTGTTTGATGTGTGACACGACTATTCTTTCAAAACACTTCATCACAGTTGAGGTGAGTACTATGGGGCGATAGTCATTCAGACAGGTTATACTGTTTTTCTTGGGGATGGGCACTATTGTGGTGAACCTTAAGCATGTAGGCACAGATGACTGGGAGAGGGACAGATTGAAAATGTCTGTAAAGACCTCTGCCAGCTTTGAAAAGCAGACCCTCAGGACACGGCCGGGGATGTTGTCAGGGCCAGCTGCTTTCCATGGGTTAGCTCTTTTCAGAACCTAACATTGGTATCTCCTGAGCAGTGATCCAAAGTTATCCACAACATTCAAAGACATGCCCAGAGTGGTATACAAATGCCCTCCTAACATCAGACAAATTGTTGTAAAATCAGAACTTCTCTCCCAAAGACAAGAAACTTTTTTCAGACGTATTCCAGATGGAAATTACAGATGTGCAAGTTGCGCGCAGTATAACTTCACCATGAAGAGCCACACTTTTACACATCCCCTCACAGGGAAGCATTTTGACATTAAAGGCATTATCACGTGCGCCACTACTAATGTAGTATACTTGCTTAAATGTCCATGTGGTTTGGGATATGTGGGGAAAACGAATCGAGCATTAAAAACACGCATCGCAGAGCACAGATGCAGCATACGCAATCAGGACTCCAAGAGTCCAGTGGCTATGCATTTTCTGCAGGCGAAACACAGTGTGGTATCTCTCACATACCAAGGAATCGAACACGTAAAACGTCCGAGATGTGGAGGAGACACAAACAGACTGTTGTTTCAACAAGAATCCTTTTGGATTTTTACATTGGACACCCTGTCCCCCAAAGACATGAACGAGGACTTCCCCGCTCATCATTTTCTGTAGTTGATAATTGTTAACAGCTGATGTGATATATGTATTATATTTTAACCTGATGTTGCCTAATATATTTTTGATGTAGTTATCATCATTGATCAATTGTGTATGTTTACAAGAGCCTAAGTATAATGTGTGTAAATATTTTTGTGAATGACCACCCAGGATTTATGATGTCACCAGTGGGAGTCTACATATATGGGTGAAAAACACATTACTTGTAAGATGACCTGATGAAGAGCTGACACGCTCACAACGTTGTCTAACTAGTAAAGTTCTTTGCAGCATAAAGAGAGTATGTGGGCTTTCTCTCTTTTTTCTAAAGTTTTTCATTCAGCCGAGCACCCAAACTAAGTGATGTGCGTATATTTCTACATTTTTTTTTAGCCCTTTTCAGAACCTTACACACCTCAGTTGGAGTTTGAGGGCTACAATATTCTCAGAATTGTTTTGCAACATTGTCGGAGTCCATGTTTTGAAACTAATTAAATAAAACTAAACAAGAGAACTGAAACATTTGCAGCTGTTTTTGTAATATTCAGTATGATTATTGTAGCAAGTGATTACATGACTTATTTTTTGGAGGCAGTAGCTTAAAAATGTATTCATTTTTTTTACCTCCTGACTTGTAATTTTTGTCATTTGCTGCAATTTTATCGCAATTTTTGACAAAATTCGCCGCAAATTCAAGGTTTTTCTGTCGCGAGATCCTGGAGGGACTGGTCTTGTAACTGAAAAATCTCCAGTCAAATTGATATTAGATCGAGACCCCTTGAGTCGAAATTGAATTGATTCAGGAAATCAGTGGCGATACCCAGTCCGAATCGGCTCTGCCTCACTCTCATACACTTTTTTAGAAATTCTCAAGTGAAGATAAAGAACCACAAATTTGTACTGCAGTAGTACTTGAGTTGATGTACTAACAGCATCTTATTTACTCAGGCTGCCAGTAATCAAACTTGACTCACTGCAAACTGTCGCATCTTATGGACAATCATTCTCACATAATTCACTTTTGCCTGAATAAATGAAGAGCCACACTGTAGCCTCCAGACATGACAAGAGTAACAGTACATGTTAATGACTGCTCTGAAATTAAAGCTCACCTCAACCTCACTCACTCTGACACAGCTGAGTGAACACTGTGAAGCTGTTTGATGCTCAGAGATCTGTAGAAGTTCAGTAAGGAGTTTTTGAGCTGTGATGTGACTGAACGACAACATTTCTCTGTAACGTGTGTGTGTGGTGTGTGTGTGTGTTTCCTGTTCCCTGCAGACGTCCAGCAGCTGTTGGTGGTTAAAGAAGAAGTTCCCCCTGAGCAGCAGGAGTGGAGCTCCAGTGTGGACCAGGAGGACCCAGAGCCTCCACACATGAAAGAAGACCAGGAGGAACTCTGGATCAGTCAGGAGGGAGAGCAGCTTCAAGGGCTGGAGGAGGATGATATCACCAAGTTCACATCCACTCCTGTCCCTGTGAAGAGTGAAGATGATGAAGAGAAACCTCAGTCCTCACAGCTTCATCAAAGACACACTGAACAGATGGAAACAGAAGCGGAAGGAAAGGACTGTGGAGGAGCAGAACCAGCCAGGAACTCGGATCCAGATACACATTTACAACCTGAGACTGATGACAGTGATGATTGGAAGGAGACCAGAGAACCTCAGTCAGGTTTAAACTCTCTGAAAAATGATCAAGTCTCTGTCAATGATTTGATTGTTGGTGAGAAACGATTTAGCTGCTCTGAGTGTGGGAAAACATATGGTCGAAGTGAACATCTGAAGGTACACATGAGATCTCATACAGGAGAGAAACCATTTAGCTGCTTCGAATGTGGGAAAAGATTTGGTTACAGTGGAGGTCTGAAAAGACATGTGAGAACTCACACAGGAGAGAAACTATTTAGCTGCACTGAGTGTGGGAAAACATATGGTCGAAGTGAATGTTTGAAGGTACACATGAGAACTCATACAGGAGAGAAACCATTTAGCTGCTCTGAGTGTGGGAAAACATATGGTCAAAGTGAAAATCTGAAGGTACACATGAGATCTCATACAGGAGAGAAACTATTTAGCTGCTCCGAGTGTGGGAAAAGATTTGGTTACAGTGGAGATCTGAAGAGACACATGAGAACTCATGCTGGAGAGAAACCATTTTGCTGTTCTGAGTGTGGGAAAACATATAGTCAAAGTAAAAATCTAAAGGTACACATGAGAACTCATACAGGACAGAAACCATTTAGCTGCTCCGAGTGTGGGAAAAGATTTGGTTACAGTGGAGTTTTGAAGAGACACATGAGATCGCATACAGGAGAGAAACTATTGAGCTGCTCTGAGTGTGGGAAAAGATTTGTTTGTAGGAGAGATTTGAAGAAACACATGAGAACTCACACAGGAGAGAAACTATTTAGCTGCTCTGAGTGTGGGAAAACATATGTACGAAGTGCACTTCTGAAGGTACACATGAGATGTCATACAGGACAGAAAACATTTAGTTGCTCTGAATGTGGGAAATCATACATACAAAATGGATATTTACATACACACATGAAAATTCATTTGGGAGAAAAGTGATGCAGCTGTGTATTTGGAATAAGATTTTAAAAAGACTAATGACTGACACAGACCCAAACATTTATGTTTATATGTTTTTAATTGTATGTATTTACTTCCTTACTTATTTACCAAGATCAGTCTTGTACAGCCAGGGGGAGTATTTACCCTCTGACAGCCAAGCTGGGTCAAAACCTGTCATCCAGAGGTGACTGGACTTTTGCTGCTTGTCAGGGGCAGGGCATGCAGCACTTTGGCTCTTTCCTGTACTTGGATCCAGAGCAGGAGAGCTACTCTGGCTGCTAAATCCTAAAACTGATTTGATCATAGTTTTCTTTTAAGAAATCTGCATAAAGCAGGCGCCCCATGTACAAGGCTGTTGCCGCAGCGGCCCGGGTTCGACTCCAGCCTGTGGCCCTTGGCTGTATGTCAGTCCCTCTCTCTCTCCCCCCTTTTACACTTGTTTGTCCTATCTATTAAATGCTGAAAATGCCCCAAAAATATCTTTAAAAAAAGAAATCTGCACAAAATAGACCATAATGATGTGAATGAAGTGAAAACATCTTTTCAGATATTATTGTAAATTTTTTAAAAATAAAATGTAAACATTGCTGAGCGATTTTCATGACTCAGCCTTCATTTGGAATTGTGTGTTTTCAGCTTTACTCTCCCAGTTGGGAGATGCAGACAAGAGAACTGACATGGTTAGGTCGGTTCCAAAAAAAGTCACACAACAACACAAACTGTCCAACTGAAGGGCAGTTGAAGACCAGCAACTCATTGTGTTCTGTGAAGTAAAATTACTGATTCTGTCAGTGGAGTCTGGTTGCTTTTAGGAGAGCATCATGTAACTGCATCAGTAAAGGGCTGTCTGACAGCATGGTTAGGTCTTGAAAATCTCCATCATGTTCCTACAGAGACCGGGAGGTGACATGCATATGTTGCTTTTTTTTAAAATGCGCATGTGTTTCATAATTTGCACGCACGTTTTACAAAACGCACGTGCGTTTTATTGAAACGCACATGCGATTTATTATCATGAACTCATCTCTACCAGGATCTGTACTTTTTACTGCTGTGAACGTCACATTGTTTGAACAAGATGGCGTGACAGCACAAGCGTGACTTACTACAGCCATGTACTATGGAACGCCAAATGGACCAAAATGTGTAATTCGATGTCTGTTTTAAGACGTCACATTTGTAGCTCTTAAGTAGTCAGTAGTGTAAGCATGTGTGGAAATGTATGGAGCAAACAAAAGAAGAAAACAGCAGCAGCAGCCGTGCCCATGCTCCGATCAGACCAGAGAGAGACTGAAGACAGGCAGGAGGGAGCTTTTGACAGAGACACACACCGGGCCCAGGTGTTGCTCACTGGGCTGATGACCCTCCGCCCTGCAGAGTCCTGCAAGAGAAAGAACAGCAGCTAAAGGCAGGGACAACTGGTGGAACGGAGGGGTTGTTACAGCAGTCACGTTCCACTGTCTCATCATATTGTCTGCCTCTTGATGTAAACAGATGTAATCTGTCCTATTGCTGCAGTTTGTGGGAGTGACAGCCAGGCACACATGTTTTGATGAAACGTGTGCGCGATTTAATAAAATGCATGTGTACTACATGAACTACTTTTTTTCTGCATATATAAAATCAAATGAAGAAAACTAAAAATCAACTGGAACAGTTCAATAAAAGTCATTCTTTCGAATAAGTGTATTTTCATCATTTATCCTCTTGAGTGTGTTTTTCTGACTAAGGCCGCAATTCCATGTAACACTTCTGGACTTTTACTTTGAAGCCCATGAGCTCATCTCTGCCGGAAGCTGTACTCTTGACTGTCGCGAACGTCACACTGTTTGAACAAGATGGCGTCTGGTAGAAAGGTGTTAGCAGAGTCTCTTTGTTGTTGTGAAGTGTGAACATGTCTAAAGTCCAAATGCTGAGAGCGTTGGTGAAGCAGCGACTAACTGCGGCTGCTGAAGAGATATTTGGGCTGTTTGAAAGAACGATAGCAGAGTACGAGGAGGAACTTTGTCGATCAAAAGAGGAGAACGAGCGACAACGGAAACTACTGGACGCTGTTTTCAACCCTCAGCTTCGGTTACACAGAGCAGGTTTGTTCATTAAACATTACAAGTTCATTATTAATAATATAACTGCAGCTTTGTTCAATAAATATTCAGTCTGTCGACGTTTATACGCCGCGTTAGCTTCTCTGGTGTCGTTAGCTTCTCTGGTGTCGTTAGCTTCTCTGGTGCCGTTAGCTTCTCTGGTGTTAGCTTCTCTGGTGTCGTTAGCTTCTCTGGTGTTAGCTTCTCTGGTGTCGTTAGCTTCTCAGATGTCGTTAACTTCTGTGGTGTCGTTAGCTTCTGTGGTGTCGTTAGCTTCTCTGGTGCCGTTAGCTTCTCTGGTGTCGTTAGCTTCTCTGGTGTCGTTAACTTCTGTGGTGTCGTTAGCTTTATCATCCTTAAATGATTATCATTGTTTATTCTCTCATCATATTTTGTATTTTTAATGTGAATCAGTGAAGTTACTCCAGCTGTTAAACAAATGTAGTGTAATATGATTGTACAATATGAACCTCTGAGATGTTGTAGAGTAGAAGTATAAAGTAGCAGGAAGTAGAAATACTCAAGTAAAGTACAAGTTAACAGAGAGCAGTACATTATTCTATGCTTTTGTTTGATCTTCACATTGGCTAGTCATCCTGATTAATTTGTCTTCTGATTAAATCAGTACATTATTCTATGCTTTTGTTTGATCTTCACATTGGCTAGTCATCCTGATTAACAAATTTGTAGTATGATTATAATATGACCTCTGAGATGTTGCAGATAGAAGTATAAAGTAGCAGGAAATAGAAATATGTAAATACACATTAACAGAGAGCTATTATTTTAACAGATCAGCATAATAAATTAACAGTAATCCGTATGACACAATAAGACAAAAAGGGAGACAGAGACAGAGAGAGATGGAGGACAGACGGTAATGACAGTAGCCCACAACAACATTAATGAAAGTAATAATATCATAATTGTAATTCTGGTTATTGTGGTACAGTATGTTGAAAGTATATATTAATATCTGACAGTATACATATGTGACAGTAATCTTATGTGTGTAATAACAGTAGAAGTGTGACAAATGATAACAGCAGCAGCAGGAGGCATCTGGTAGGACCACGGCAGCAGCACAACCACACACGTCACGCTGTCCAGGCACCGCTGCGATATGAGTTAACCTGCGAGACAGTGGATCACAAAGGCTCCGGAGAAGAAGCCGAGTTAGTGGCTGGTACAAGGCAAGCCTGAGCCGGCCCTAACTATAAGCTGAATTTTTTGGGTTAGCCCTACTAAGCGTTTCCCTTACCTCTGGGCTGTGACGTCATCTCGCGAGTGCTTTGCTTGTTGCCGGAAGAAAACAGAGGAGCCATGCTGAGCGCCGCTCAGAGTGGCGCTGGTTGTCCCAGAGTGCAGTTGACAGCTTTTACTGCATCGACTGAAAACAATGGTTTGTGTTTGTGCTTATCCGAATTGCAAGAACAGGATGTCACGCAACATCCCATACAGCTTTCACAGGCTGCCTTTGTCGGACGGCGAGATGCTGAAGTTGTGGCTAGTTGTGCTACAAATGAATGCTAACACTCCTGTCCAGACACTGCGCCTTGCAGACCATCGGGTCTGCAGTGCTCACTTCTCCCAAGATGACTACTGCCAGCCGAAGAAGAGAAGACATCCAATCCCAAAACACCTCTTCCTAAGAAAACGGCTGCCCCACAAGTAGAGAGAGCTACAGACACAGTGGAGCAAAGCTCTTGCGAGATGACGTCACACACAGCCCAGAGGTAAGGGAAAGGCTAGTATGCTATTTACAGAGATAACACTGGCGATCTGAACCGGTCAGTGGCGGGGAAAAAAAGCACTTTTAATGCACAAACTTATACGGGACGCATTTGCCCTCGTTAGCGTTGTAGCTCGTTTTGCAGCTCCCGGCTGCATCCGCCTCCCTCAATAATGAACCAGTTTTAGAACAAGTTGTACCTATTAGTCATACGCACACATACACATGGGAAATAGGGCCCAGGTTGAAAAATACCGAAGTTATCCTTTAACATTAGGATTTTAAATTCAATTCTGAATTTTACAGGGAGCCAGTGCAGAGAAGCTAAAACAGGAGAAATATGATCTTGTTTCTTAGTTCCTGTTAGTACACGTGCTGCTGCATTCTGAATTAACTCAGAATGCAGGTCACAGGGAGACGTGGATGGTGCTCTGTAGGGCGCTCAATTTAAGTGCATTAACCGTGAGCGAGGGGTTAACAAGGGAGGGGCAGGGGGTCTTCTGTTGTTTGCCACCAGTGTGTTTTGGCCTTGACACAGCTGAGTGAACACTGTGAAGCTGTTTGATGCTCAGAGATCTGTCGAAGTTTGTAGTCTGAAGTTTGATGTCTGTAACATCTGTGTGTGTGTGTGTGTGTGTTTCCTGTTTCCTGCAGACGTCCAGCAGCTGTTGGTGGTTACAGAAGAGGTTCCCCCTGAGCAGCAGGAGTGGAGCTCCAGTGTGGACCAGGAGGACCCAGAGCCTCCACACATTAAAGGGGAACAGGAGGAACTCTGGATCAGTCAGGAGGGAGAGCAGCTTCAAGGGCTGGAGGAGGATGATATCACCAAGTTCACATCCACTCCTGTCCCTGTGAAGAGTGAAGATGATGAAGAGAAACCTCAGTCCTCACAGGTTCATCAAAGACACACTGAACAGATGGAAACAGAAGCAGAGGGAGAGGACTGTGGAGGAGCAGAACCAGCCAGGAACTCAGATCCAGATACACATTTACAACCTGAGACTGATGACAGTGATGATTGGACGGAGACCAGAGAACCTCAGTCAGGTATCTGTCAAGTCACACATTTGCTAGTCTTAAGCACGTTTCAAGTTTTAACATTCAAGTCTCAAGCAAGTTGAGTCAAGTCATTTTTGTGTCTTAACTGGATAAAAATAAAAAAGTCAGACTCTGTCGGTGTCTTCTGTAGAGAAGAGACGAACTCTCACTTCTGCCAGGGGGTTCTCATCTTACACAGCAAACAGCACCAGCAGGGCACTGTGGCTTGTTTGTATAAGGCCTGTTTCCACTGAAGAAGTTCTTGGTACTATTTGGAGGGCAGGAACTACTACTGGAATGTCCTCTCGCTTGGCCCTCTATATTTCTATAAAGTTACCGGGCTCTGGATGTGACGTGATTGTTATGTGACCATTTTGAATGGGGCGACGTAGGGGCATAGGGACATAGTTAGCTGTTAGCTGTTAGCCGTTAGCGGTGTCTGTAATACAACCCCTGGCAAAAATTATGGAATCACCAGTCTTGGAGGATGTTCATTCAGTTGTTTAATTTTGTAGAAAAAAAGCAGATCACAGACAGGACACAAAAATAAAGTCATTTCAAATGGCAACTTTCTGGCTTTAAGAAATACTAAAAGAAATCAAGAAAAAAAAAGTGTGGTAGTCAGTAACAGTTACTTTCTTAGACCAAGCAGAGGGAAAAAATTATGGAATCACCCTGTAAATTTTCTTTCCCAAAACTAACACCTGCATCAGATTAGATCTGCTCGTTAGTCTGCAGTTAAAAAGGAATGATCACACCTTGGAGAGCTGTTGCACCAAGTGGATTGACATGAATCATGGCTCCAACACGAGAGATGTCAATTGAAACAAAGGAGAGGATTATCAAACTCCTTAAAGAGGGTAAATCATCACGCAATGTTGCAAAAGATGTTGGTTGTTCACAGTCAGCTGTGTCTAAAATCTGGACCAAGTACAAACAACATGGGAAGGTTGTTAAAGGCAAGCATACTGGTAGACCAAGGAAGACATCAAAGCGTCACGACAGAAAACTTAAAGCAATATGTCTTGAAAACAGAAAATACACAGCAAAACAAATGGGAGGAAACTGGAGTCAACGTCTGTGACCGAACTGTAAGAAATCGCCTAAAGGAAATGGGATTTACATACAGAAAAGCTAAACGAAAGCCGTCATTAACACGTAAACAGAAAAAAACAAGGTTACAATGGGCTAAGAAAAAGCAGTCGTGGACTGCGGATGACTGGATGAAAGTCATATTCAGTGATGAATCGTGAATCTGCATTGGGCAAGGTGATGATGCTGGAACTTTTGTTTGGTGCCGTTCCAATGAGATTCATGAAGACGACTGCCTGAAGAAAACATGCAAATTTCCACAGTCATTGATGATATGGGGCTGCATGTCAGGTAAAGGCGCTGGGGAGATGGCTGTCATTACATCTTCAATAAATGCACAAGTTTACGTTGACATTTTGGACACTTTTCTTATTCCATCAATTGAAAGGATGTTTGGGGATGATGAAATCATTTTTCAAGATGATAATGCATCTTGCCATAGAGCAAAAACTGTGAAAACATTCCTTGAAGAAAGACACATAAGGTCAATGTCATGGCCTGCAAATAGTCCGGATCTCAATCCAATTGAAAATCTGTGGTGGAAGTTGAAGAAAATGGTCCATGACAAGGCTCCAACCTGCAAAGCTGATCTGGCAACAGCAATCAGAGAAAGTTGGAGCCAGATTGATGAAGAGTACTGTTTGTCACTCATTAAGTCCATGCCTCAGAGACTGCAAGCTGTTGTAAAAGCCAGAGGTGGTGCAACAAAGTACTAGTGGTGTGTTGAAGTGTTCTTTTGTTTGTTTGTTTTTCATGATTCCATAATTTTTTCCTCGGAATTGAGTGATTCCATAATTTTTTCCCTCTGCTTGGTCTAAAAAAGTAACTGTTACTGACTACCACAATTTTTTTTCTTGATTTCTTTTAGTGTTTCTTAAAGCCAGAAAGTTGCCATTTGAAATGACTTTAGTTTTGTGTCATGTCTGTGATCTGCTTTTTTTCGACAAAATTAAACAACTGAATGAACATCCTCCAAGACTGGTGATTCCATAATTTTTGCCAGGGGTTGTAACTCAGTAACTCAATAAACGGTGTGTGAAAAAAATATTTTTCCCAGCAGATGTCTTAGTTACAACATGATTGAGCTAACTGGAGTAGTTTCATGTCGTATCCGACAACGGGAGGCTTTTAACAGATGATGTCCTGATGTTAGCTTTGCTGCTGCTGTTAGCTGTCCCTGTCAGCTGCAGCCACTGATGCTTTCTAGACATCTTGATTTCCCAAAACTGAATAAATGCCACACATAGCAACACAAAATCATGTTGTAACTAGTACAAATACAATTGTATTTTTTTTCATGGACCGTTTATTGAGTTACTGAGTTATTAAAGACACCACTAACGGCTAACAGCTAACGGTTAGCCCAGCTAATCTACGATAACCATGTTATTAATTACAAAACTTCACATCCCGCCTTGAATATATCCAGTCAGCACCAAGTAAACCCCAAGCCCCAGCAGCAACTTAACACAAATTCTTATCCAGCTGATAGATTCAAGATTCAAGAGAATTATTATCATGTACACAGCAAACATAAAGGTGGTTACAAGCAATGAAATTTTTTTCTTTAAGAGTTGCCTTGACAACACTAAAATACACACTGACTAAACTAAGATAAATAGAAATAAGTAACAATGAAAAAGAGAACAAGTATTATGTACAGTCAGATTGTTGTGCAAATAGTATCAAATATTGTCACATTGTCCAATATGTATATGTACAGATAATCACCGGCTAAGTCGTCTGATGGCTTGTGGATGGAAACTGTTTTTTAGTCTGGTTGTTCTTGCTTTCACACTTCTGTAGCGTCTGCCAGACGGCAGGGGTGTGAACAGTGTGTTTTGTGGGTGGGTGTGGTCCTTAATGATGCTGAGTGCCCTTTTTGTGACCTGGGTGTAGTAGATGTCCTGTAGTGGGGGGAGGGCTGCTCTGCAGATGAATTGTGCCACTTTAATGACACGCTGGAGAGCCTTTCTGTCCTGAAGAGCGCAGTTTCCGTACCACACTGTGATGGAGTTTGTCAGGATGCTCTCCACTGTGCGTCTGTAAAAGTTGCAGAGGAGTTTGGAGGGTAGTCCAAATTTCCTCAGCTTCCTCAAGAAGAAGAAGAGTCTCTGTTGAGCCTTCTTGACGATCTGTTGTGTGTTGTGAGTCCTGGTGAGATCTTTGCTGATGTGCCAAGGAGTTTGAGGGTTTTCACCCTGTCCACTGAGCTAAGCTAGCTCGGCTAATCAGTCAAGTTGGATTTCTCGTCTTGTCTGGGTATACGTGTAGAAGAGAAAATCAATTTCTGACCAAGTACGTCTGACTCCGTCTCGATAGGCGGCGCTGTGTCCTTTTTAATACAGTACGTATTGAACTACTTTTGGTTGACCCCAATAGGAAGCTAACAGTTGTTCAGAAACTTTTCAAAATAAATCTGTGTTAGGCGTTTTCCTACCATCTATAAACTTCACAATGTTTAGCTCCTTTTAGCTGTCGGGCCATGAATGTAGTTTCCTCGTCCGTCCAGAAGTGCGTCTTCTGCTTTTCCGTTGACATGTTTTTTTGTTTTTTTTTCCCCCGGGAGTTAGTGCTACGTCATCTCCTTCTTCTTCTGGGTGAAAGCTGGCGAAAGAAAACGTGGCGCATGCGCAGAACGCCAAGTCGGACTAAAGAGATACATGTAGCAATAGTTTGATTTTCAATCAAATTATCGAGGTGTGTTAGTCGATCTACAGACAGCACAATTTCAGTCGGACTATATATATAAACAGCATATAAACAGCATTCGAGTGTAAGTGTTTTTGTGTTGGAGGTGTGAAAGGACTGTGTGAATGGCTGCATTAATGGTGTCGTCAGTGGAACAGTTCTGGCGATATGCAAATTGCAGTGGGTCCAGTGTATTTGGAATGACCTGTTTGATGTGTGACATGTCTATTCTTTCAAAACACTTCATCACAATTGAGGTGAGTACTATGGGGCGATAGTCATTCAGACAGGTTATACTGTTTTTCTTGGGGATGGGCACTATTGTGGTGAACTTTAAGCATGTAGGCACAGATGACTGGGAGAGGGACAGATTGAAAATGTCTGTAAAGACCTCAGCCAGCTCTGAAGAGCAGACCCTCAGGACACAGCCGAGGATGTTGTCAGGGCCAGCTGCTTTCCATGGGTTAGCTCTTTTCAGAACCTTACACACCTCAGTTGGAGTCACAGTGAGTGAAGAGCCCTGTAGCGCTGCAGCGTCTCCTCCTGCTGTCTGTGCGTCCTGGCTGCCACGCCACTTTTACGCACACAGACACACAATCACAGAGTAAAGATGCCGCGGTGGAGACAGAGAGGTGAAGATAACTTGAGCTGATGACAACTACACTTGTTACTATGCATGCAATAAAATCTTCTTGAGGAAAAAGTCGGTGGTCATGTGACCTGCAGGCAATGAGTCATCATCAGCAGACATGCTTTCTATTCTTTCTTTGAAAATTCACTCAGTACTGTGATATCAGGAATATGATTTATTTTATTGACATTTTTATTTTGTTTCCAGTGAGATATGAAGTTTGTATTGGGACTTTGCTGTTTTAATATTACTGTTGCTGCTCCAGAAACAACATTTAATTATGAAATATTCCGTTTTATTCCTGTTGTGAATTTCTTCTTTTTAAAAAAATACTTCCTTGTAAATGTTACACAATTAGTTCTCTGAGAATCTCTTTCACATACTCGCAGAAATTGGTATTGCAGTCCCTCCAGAAAAGTGCCATCTTGCTTCTGCAATAATTAACGCAAATTAAACACAAGTCCGCAATATTTACGGGGGCTTGCAATTTTTCAAAAGTCCCGCTGTTTCTCCACGTTTTTTTTCGCATTTTATGGCTGACCAGAAATCGTTGCAAATGTGTCGTTTGAAACGTCATCAGACGCATCATCAAATGCGCTAATAGCATTGCAGTATGGAGAAACTCTCTGTATGGACATAAGAATTTGCACCGTTTAAATGCAGACAATATGTGTTGAATTTATTGAAATGTTAGGTTTACAGAAGATGTAGCTTACATGTTGTTTTACAGTCACACTGTCTGGTTTGAGGGCTACAGTTTTCTCAGAATTTTTTGCAACATTATTGGAGTCCATGTTTTGAAACAAATTAAATAAAACTAAACAAGAGAACTGAAACATTTGCAGCTGTTTTTGTAATATTCAGTATGATTATTATAGCAAGTGATTACACGACTTATTTTCAGGAGGCAGTAGCTTAAATTTTTTTTATTTTTCTTTCTCCTGACTTGTAATTTTTGTCATTTGCTGCAATGTTATTGCAATTTTTGACAAAATTGGCCGCAAATTCAAGGTTTTTCTGTCGCGAGATCCTGGAGGGACTGGTCTTGTAACTGAAAAATCTCCAGTCAAATCAATATCGGATCGAGACCCTTTGAATCGAAATCGAATCGATTCAGGAAATCAGTGGCGATACCCAGTCCTAATCGGCTCTGCCTCACTCTCATACACTTTTTCGAAATTCTCAAGTTAAGTAAAAGAACCACAAATTTGTACTGCAGTAGTACTTGAGTTGATGTACTAACAGCATTTTATTTACTCAGGCTGCCAGTAATCAAACTTGACTCACAGCAAACTGTCGCATCCTATGGACAATCATTCTCACATAATTCACTTTAGTTTGAGCAAATAAAGAGCCACACTGTAGCCTCCAGACATGACAAGAGTAACAGTACATGTTAATGACTGCTATGAAATTAAAGCTCACCTCAACCTCACTCACTCTGACACAGCTGAGTGAACACTGTGAAGCTGCTTGATGCTCAGAGATCTGTAGAAGTTCAATGAGGAGTTTTTGAGCTGTGATGTGAATGAACGACAACATTTCTCTGTAACATCTGTGTGTGTGTGTGTGTGTGTTTTTCCTGCAGACGTCCAGCAGCTGTTGGTGGTTAAAGAAGAGGTTCCCCCTGAGCAGCAGGAGTGGAGCTCCAGTGTGGACCAGGAGGACCCAGAGCCTCCACACATTAAAGGGGAACAGGAGGAACTCTGGATCAGTCAGGAGGGAGAGCAGCTTCAAGGGCTGGAGGAGGATGATATCACCAAGTTCACATCCACTCCTGTCCCTGTGAAGAGTGAAGATGATGAAGAGAAACCTCAGTCCTCACAGGTTCATCAAAGACACACTGAACAGATGGAAACAGAAGCAGAAGGAGAGGACTGTGGAGGAGCAGAACCAGCCAGGAACTCAGATCCAGATACACATTTACAACCTGAGACTGTTGACAGTGATGATTGGAAGGAGACCAGAGAACCTCAGTCAGGTTTAAACTGTCTGAAAAATGAAGTCCCTGTCAGTGATTTGATCGTTTGTGAGAAACCATTTAGCTGCTCCGAGTGTGAGAAAAGATTTCGTTGTAGGAGAGATTTGAAGAAACACGTGAGAGCTCACGCAGGAGAGAAACTGTTTAGCTGCTCTGAGTGTGGGAAAACATATGTTCGAAGTTCACTTCTGAAAGTACACATGAGAACTCATACAGGAGAGAAACCATTTAGCTGCTCTGAGTGTGGGAAGAGATTTGGTCAAAGTGGAATTCTGAAGGTACACATGAGAACCCATACAGGAGAGAAACCATTTAGCTGTTCTGAGTGTGGGAAAACATTTGGTCAAAGTGAAAATCTGAAGGTTCACATGAGAACTCATACAGGAGAGAAACCATTTAGCTGCTCTGAGTGTGGGAAGAGATTTGGTCGAAGTGGAATTCTGAAGATACACATGAGAACTCATACAGGAGAGAAACCATTTAGCTGTTCTGAGTGTGGGAAAACATTTGGTCAAAGTGAAAATCTGAAGGTACACATGAGAACTCATACAGGAGAGAAACCATTTAGCTGCTCAGAGTGTCGGAAAAGATTTGGTTCCAGTGGAGAGTTGAAGGTACACATGAGAACTCATACAGGAGAGAAACCTTTTTGCTGTTCTGAGTGTGGGAAGAGATTTGGTCGAAGTGAACATCTGAAGGTACACATGAGAACTCATACAGGAGAGAAACCTTTGTGCTGTTCTGAGTGTGGGAAAAGATTTGGTCACAGTGGAGATTTGAATAAACACATGAGATGTCATACAGGAGAGAAACCATTTAATTGCTCTGAGTGTGGGAAGAGATTTGGTCAAAATGGAAATCTGAGGGTACACATGATAGTGCATACAGGAGAGAAACCATTTAGTTGCTCAATTTGTGGGAAATCGTTTACAAAAAATGGAAAGTTACATAAACACATGAAAATTCATGGGGGAGAAAAATGATTCAGCTGTTCAGTCTGGAAAAAAATCTATTTGGAATAAGATTTTAAAAACACTCATGACTGACACAGACCCAAACATTTATGTTTATATGTTTTTAAATGTATGTATGTACTTACTTACCAAATCAGTTTTTGTACAGCCAGGGGGAGTATTTCCTCTCTGACAGCCAAGTTGGGTCAAAACCTGTTGTCCAGAGGTGACTGGACTTTTGCTGCTTGTCAGGGGCAGGGCATGCAGCACTTTGGCTCTTTCCTGTCCTTGGATCCAGAGCAGGAGAGCTACTCTGGCTGCTAAATTGTAAAGTTGATTTGAACATAGTTTTCTTTTAAGAATCTGCACAAAATAGCCCATGATAATTAAGTGACAACATCTTTTCAGACATTTTTGTAAAACTGATGTGGATATTGTTTAGGTGACCCTGTTTTTATGTGGCTAAGATAGGTTTTGCTGCTGTCCCCGTCCACAGTCACCAGACTCCTTTGATAGAAACAGCCCTTTTTTCTACCTAGCTCCCATGCCATTTTTAGTCTCTTTTGGGTCTGTCTGTATCATTCTGTGTCCCCTCTGAAAATTCAGAGGTTTTACGAGTTCACAAAGGCAGTGCATGTGGAACGCTTCGTTGGTTGTTTTTGTTGTGTTTCTACTTCGCAGCAGCAGTATGATTCATGGGGTGGATAACTGATCAAGAGCTCCAATCAGAGCTGATCTGATCGATGGATGAGAGGAGCAGCTGCGGCATTCTGATGTTACACTTATGGATTCCCTGTGTAAACTGTCTACTAATATTTACAAATAATTTTGTGTCCTTGTGTACATGGTCTGTGTGGATTTTATCATTGTCTTTTTCTTTTTTGTAATATTTTACTGAGTTAACTAATGGATTAGGGTATACACTGGAAAGTGCCTGGATAAAGTCACTCCAAGGATTTTTTGCATCTTTCCATCATGTTTCTGTTGCTCATGTACTACTTTTTTGAAAAATTGCATATGTGAAATCAAATGAACTAAACTAAAAATCATCTGGAACACTTCAATAAAAGTCATCCTTTCGAATAAGTGTATTTTCATCATTTATCCTCCTGCATGTTTTTCTGAATAAGCCCACAATTCCAACACTTCTGCACTTTTATTTTGAAGCCCACGAGTTCATCTTTACCGCAAGCTAAACATCATGAATCATAATTGAAAAAATGAATGGGCTTATTACACTCCCTTGCTGGGTACCATTTACCACCACACATTGACTCGATATTTCACTTCCTATCCTTACCTGGGTAGTTCTATATGTCATAAAATCGTTTATCCCATTCTCCCTCCTAACCCCATTAACTTTAACTTTATCAGAAGTCTGTCTTTCCACATCAACGTGTCTCTTAGACCCCATCCCAACTAGGCTACTTAAGGAGGTCTTACCTATAGTTAACACTCATATATTAGATATGATCAATATATCCTTATTAACAGGCTATGTACCACAGTCTTTTAAGGTAGCTGTAATTAAACCTCTACTGAAAAAGCCCACCCTGGATCCAGAGGTGTTAGCCAACTATAGACCAATATCTAATCTTCCCTTTATGTCAAAGATCCTTGAGAAAGTAGTCGTAGACCAGCTGTGTGATTTCCTCCATGACAATAATTTATTTGAGGAATTTCAGTCAGGATTTAGAGTGCATCATAGCACTGAGACAGCACTAGTTAAAATTACAAATGACCTTCTGATTGCTTCAGACAAAGGACTCGTCTCTGTACTTGTTTTATTAGATCTTAGTGCGGCGTTTGACACAATTGACCATCAAATTCTGCTGCAGAGACTGGATCACTTAATTGGCTTAAAAGGTTCAGCACTAAGCTGGTTTAAATCTTATTTATCTGATCGTTTTCAATTTGTTGACGTTCGCAATGAACCATCCTTACGTACTAAAGTTTGTTTTGGAGTTCCGCAAGGTTCTGTGCTCGGACCAATCCTGTTTACTCTATATATGCTTCCGTTAGGTAACATCATTAGAAATCACTCTATAAATTTCCATTGTTATGCGGATGATACTCAGTTGTATTTATCAATGAAGCCAGAAGAAAGCAATCAATTAACTAAACTCCATAATTGCCTTAAAGACATAAAAACTTGGATGAGCACCAATTTCCTGATGTTAAATTCAGACAAAACTGAAGTTATTGTTCTTGGCCCCAAACAACTCAGAGACTCTTTATCTGATGACATAGTTTCTCTAGATGGCATTGCTCTGGCCCCTGCCACTACCGTAAGAAACCTCGGAGTAACATTTGATCAAGATTTGTCTTTTAATTCTCATTTAAAGCAAACCTCACGGACTGCATTTTTTCATCTGCGTAATATTGCGAAAATTAGGCCTATCCTGACCCGAAAGATGCAGAAAAATTGGTCCACGCTTTTGTTACCTCAAGGCTGGATTATTGTAACTCTCTATTATCAGGTAGCTCTAGTAAGTCCTTAAAAACTCTCCAGCTAATTCAGAATGCAGCAGCACGTGTACTAACAGGAACTAAGAAACGCGATCATATCTCTCCTGTTTTAGCTTCTCTGCACTGGCTCCCTGTAAAATCCAGAATTGAATTTAAAATCCTACTGTTAACTTATAAAGCTCTAAATGGTCAAGCTCCATCATATCTTAGAGAGCTCATAGTGCCATATTATCCCACCAGAACACTGCGCTCTGAGAACGCAGGGTTACTCGTGGTCCCTAAAGTCTCCAAAAGTAGATCAGGAGCCAGAGCCTTTAGCTATCAGGCTCCTCTCCTGTGGAATCATCTTCCTGTTACGGTCCGGGAGGCAGACACCGTCTCCACATTTAAGACTAGACTTAAGACTTTCCTCTTTGATAAAGCTTATAGTTAGGGCTGGCTCAGGCTTGTCCTGTACCAGCCCTTAGTTACTTAGGCCTAGTCTGCGGAGGACCCTCTATAATACACCGGGCCCCTTCTCTCCTTCTCTCTCTCTCTCTCTCGTATCCTATTACTGCATCTAGCTAACCCGGCCATTCTGGATGTCACTAACTCGGCTTCTTCTCCGGAGCCTTTGTGCTCCACTGTCTCTCAGATTAACTCATATCACAGCGGTGCCTGGACAGCGTGACGTGTGTGGTTGTGCTGCTGCCGTGGTCCTGCCAGATGCCTCCTGCTGCTGCTGCCATCATTAGTCATTAGTCATACTTCTTCTGTTATTATACACATATGATTATTGTCACACATGTATACTGCCAGGTATTAATACATACTTTCAACATATTGTACCGCAGTAACCAGAACTATAACTATAATATTATTACTTCCATTAATGTTGTTGTAAGATACTGTCATTACCTGCATCTCTCTCGCTCTCTCTCTCTCTCTCTCTCTCTCTCTCTCTCTCTCTCTCTCTCTCTCCCTGTGTCATATGGATTACTGTTAATTTATCATGTTGATCTGTTCTGTACGACATCTATTGCACGTCTGTCTGTCCTGGAAGAGGGATCCCTCCTCAGTTGCTCTTCCTGAGGTTTCTACCGTTTTTTTTCCCCCGTTAAAGGGGTTTTTTTGGGGAGTTTTTCCTTATCCGCTGTGAGGGTCTTAAGGACAGAGGGATGTCGTATGCTGTAAAGCCCTGTGAGGCAAATTGTGATTTGTGATATTGGGCTTTATAAATAAAATTGATTGATTGATTGATTGATTGATTGATCATATCATAAGCCTTTTCAACATCAAAGAATACTGCTATAACTGACTCTTCATTGATTTGTGCTTTTCTAATCTCATGTTCTAAGCAAATGATAAGATCCAAGATTCCCCTTCCTTTTCTAAACCCACTTTGATAATGCAACACTATTCCTTTCTTTTCTGTAAAATATGTCAACCTTTCAGTGACCATTCTTTCCATGATCTTACATACATTTGATGTGAGGGCTATTGGCCTATAATTAGAGGGCTTCGAAGGATCCTTACCAGGTTTCCTTATAGGTACTATTACAGCCTCTTTCCAAGCTTTTGGTAGCCTTTCTTCTTCCCACACTTAATTATAGAGAACCAAAAGTTTACTCAACGCCCTGTTACTAAGATGTCTCAACATTATATAACATACTAGGTCTTTTCCTGGAGAAGTATTGCCTGATTTACAAATAGCTCTCTTCATTTCATCTAGAGTGAATGGAGAGTTAATTGACTCATCCTCCATAGTCATACTCCTTTCTAATGCATCTAAGTGTTGTCTTTTTGTTATTTCTCTTCTTCTTCTTCCATCTTCTGTCAAATTTCCTGAACCATGTACTCGGACAAATGCTTTGACCATCATCTCTGATTTATCCCTGTCAGTAACTGCAAGTTGTCCTTCAGATTCTAAAACTGGATACTCCCACTCCTTTCTATTACCCCCCATTCTCTTGATCGTGTTCCATACATTTCCGACCGGAGTTGTTCTTCCAATCTTATTGCAAAAACTTTGTCAATTTTCTCTCTTTGCTTGTCTTATCGTTCTCTTTACTACAGCCTGGGCTTTCTGATACGCAACTAGATGATTATAATTATGACTCTTCTTCAAAAGTTGCTTTGTTCCTTTCTTTTATAGCCCTACTGCACTTTTCTGTCCACCATGGAACAGCTTTCCTTAGCATCCTCCCTCTACTCTTTGGGATTGACTCTAAGGCTGCCTCAATTATTTTAGAACAAAAACTCTCATTTAACTCATCAACATCCTGATTTTAATCAACTACTGCCACTCTTTCTTCACTAATTACCTCATACTTTTCCCAGTCTGCCTTTTCAGACACCCACCTCCCCCCTCCTCGTGTTGATAATCTTTCCACCTCAATATCTACAGCTGTCATAATTGGATAGTGGTCACTTCCAACACATGACTCATCCCATATTTCCCAACTACATTTCTTAGCCAAAGTATTAGACACCAACGTCAGGTCCAGAGCAGAGTCCTGTCCTGTACGTACATCTACCCTAGTGCCTCTCCCATCATTAAGACACACCAACTCTTTTTCCTCTAAAAGAGCCTCTATTACTTGACCATTAACATCTAGGTGTCCGCCCCCCCAAAGTGGATTGTGTGCGATAAAAACCCCACACCAAATTACCCTATGCCTATCCTGACCCTGAACTCCTAACAACAGGTCTAGTTCAATCCTTTTACATGGGTTATAATAGTTTATTAACACAACCTCCTTTCCCTTACACCACACCTCCACCACAACACATTCGTGACCTTCTCCCTTTCCCAACACTCTGTATGGTATATTTAGTTTGGTAAATGTCGCACACCCACAACCATTCCCTACTTCCCTATCTTGACATATGATAACATACCCTTGTAATACAAAATCTAAGTGTTGCTTCAACCAAGTCTCTTGAACACATATTACATCTGGCTTTGTCACTAAACCTTCAACAAAACTCTTAAACTCCTGCCCATTTGCAATAAGAGACCTTGCATTCCACTGGAGTATCAATACCATAAAAGGTATTAACCACATCCTTCCTGACTGGATCTTGCCTGGAGCTCATCTCTAACCTCTTCCCAAGCCACTCCTACCAGTCCAAGTTGGTGCACTGCTGCTTTTACTATCAACTGAATCTTTTGCGTTTTAGACTCCACTCCCACTGTGCTATGAATTACACCTGCGATAAATGTAACCAGCTTTTTCTTCTCAACCACTAAACTCTCCTTTAAAATCTCACTGGCTCCTCCCATTGGACCCCATGGATGCACCCTCTGACCCAAATCCTTCTCTTTACTTGCTTTGCAGCTTCAGCATAAGACAATTTACTTTCCACTCTGACTTTCTGTATCTCCACTTCCTTTTTTAGTACTTCTCATCCCCTGTAGGCGGCGCTGCAGGCCTGTCCACAGTTGCAGCACTTCTGCTGCACTCCCTCACCACACTTGCCATACTCATGATTCCCTCCACAGCGTGCACATCTGCATTGCTCCCTGCACCTTGAAGCTACATGCCCAGACTTTTGGCAGTTGAAACACCTCATTGCCCTCGGCAGATAGTCTCTCACAATGTAACTCATCAGCCCCAACATCACTCGCTTTGGAATAACTTCCCCTTGAAACTCAATCATTACAGTTTCAGTATCTTTCTTGGTCCCATTCACATTAGACCTGATCCTCTGAACATTTAATGTCATGCCCCCTTTCAAGTTATTTTTAATCTCCTCCACGCCTATGTTAAGGGCTACACCAGAAATGACACCTCTCCGTCCCCTGGCCCTACCTCTCCCTCCTACTCTGCTCGTACTGACCACTTTAATCCCCCCAATCTCTTTAAGTTTGAGAGCCTAACTTGCCTGCTCCTCCTTGTTGCATCCAATTAAAAGGTTTCCATCAAGAAGTACCTTAGCAAAATCAGTATTTCCAATATCGCAAATTTAGCATTTTGGTTAACTTTAGCGGATTAACCCTGCTCATTCCCGACTGGTCACCGAATCTTATAATGCATTTTATGTTTTCCTGATTCTGCCTACCAGATCCTTCCAAGTTACTCCTTTCCGTTCTATTTTAGAGATATGGTGTGATGTTATGCCAGACTAGCTTACTTATTGTTAAATTTGGTTTATTTAAACTTGGTAAATGGTGGGTTATTGCCTAAATTAGGCTGGTTGTATGAGATGCTTTAATAGTTTAATCTCACTAGAGTAATAAACAAAACCAAAGCTGTATCCGAAACCACACTAACGTACTACATACTACATCAGTATGTACTGCATACTGCATACAAAATGTGTATGCAATATGCCATCCCAGCAGACCGTTCACAGTATGCAGTATACAGCCAAGTATCCCAGAATGCATTTTGCACCAGCCGACAGCGAAAGCGGAGAGTTCAAAGCAGGCTAAAAGCTGTTTTAATTTCCGCTGTAGCGCTGTTAATATGTCACTTTATTAAAGGGACATTGTGTAACATTTTCAGTGGTTTATTGGCAAAAATTGATGTCTGCATTCATAAATATGTCGTCACTGGTGTACTATTACCTCCACCAATAATCTGACTTATTCTCGTAAAAGGTCACGTTGCCTTTTTGACTCCCTTTTGCACCTTCTTGGCGACGAGGATTCCGTCTCCCGAGATGCTGCATAATACATGATCCTGCATTATGCTCAAAGAGTGGGACTTTGTTATGCTGCAGTAGTGCCGGGGTAGTAGCGGCGCTGGCCGCTACTACAGTGTTGCGAGGAGAGGGATGAGGTGTGTGAGGTTGAGCCAATATGCAATATGATTTCAACGTTAGACGGGAGAAATTCCTACACACTGTGGCTTTAAGTTTTAATATTTTTTCAGGCGTAAAAGTAACCGCTTAGATCCCCAACACGTGGTCAGTTTATCCATATAACACCTGTTTGGAAATTTGCTCCGACGTATTCGGGGATGAGAAGAGCCGCTGTGGGAGCCACTGGCCGGGAGCAGCAAGCAGCTCGCAGCCGGAATACCGAGATGATCGCCGTTCAACCTCCGTCGTCATCCCGGGGAGAAAGCAATCCGATGAACTGACCTGCTGCTCTTTGGAGATTTACTGCTGGCTGATATAAATCCTTTTGGAAGATAAATGTTGGTTTCACAGATGAAATCTAACAATTGTAGCTGCCACATTAGTTTGTCTGAATATAAAGTGAAGCTTCATGTTTTTATTGGACAAAACACCTGACTCTGTAGCTCCTCTTAAAAAGAAGTTAACAAAGCAAAGAAAGTTCGCTCCTTGGTATAACTCTCAAACCCATAAATTAAAACAAATATCGCGAAAGTTTGAAAGCAGTTGGCGATTAACCAAACTGGAAGAATCTCGTTTAATCTGGGCAGACAGTCTCAAAACTTATAAGAGGGGCCTCCGCAATGCCAGAGCAAACTATTACTCAGCATTAATAGAAGACAATAAGAACAACCCCAGGTTTCTTTTCAGCACTGTAGCCAGGCTGACTGAGAGTCAAAGCTCTGTTGAGCCTTGTATTCCTTTAGCCCTTAGCAGTAATGATTTCATGAGCTTTTTTAATGACAAAATTCTAACTATTAGAGGCAAAATTCATGACCTCCTGCCCTCAGATAGTACCTATCTAACCTCAAACACAGCTGTAAAACCTAATATATATTTAGATTGCTTCTCCCCAATTTCTCTTCAAGAATTGACTGCAGTGATTTCTTCATCTAAATCATCAACGTGTCTCTTAGAACCCATCCCAACTAGGCTACTTAAGGAGGTCTTTCCTTTAGTTAACACTCATATATTAGATATGATCAATATATCCTTATTAACAGGCTATGTACCACAGTCTTTTAAGATAGCTGTAATCAAACCTCTTCTAAAAAAGCCCACCCTGGATCCAGAGGTGTTAGCCAACTACAGACCAATATCTAATCTTCTCTTTATGTCAAAGATCCTTGAGAAAGTAGTCGTAGACCAGCTGTGTGATTTCCTCCATGACAATAATTTATTTGAGGAATTTCAGTCAGGATTTAGAGTGCATCATAGCACTGAGACAGCACTAGTTAAAATTACAAATGACCTTCTGATTGCTTCAGACAAAGGACTTGTCTCTGTACTTGTTTTATTAGATCTTAGTGCAGCGTTTGACACAATTGACCATCAAATTCTACTGCAGAGACTGGATCACTTAATTGGCCTAAAAGGTTCTGCACTAAGCTGGTTTAAATCTTATTTATCTGATTGTTTTCAGTTTGTTGATGTTCATTATGAGTCATCCTTACGTACTAAAGTTTGTTTTGGAGTTCCGCAAGGTTCTGTGCTCAGACCAATCCTATTTATTCTATATTTGCTTCCTTTAGGTAACATCATTAGAAATAACTCTATAAATTTCCATTGTTATGCGGATGATACTCAGTTGTATTTATCAATGAAGCCAGAAGAAAGTAATCATAACTCCATAACTGCCTTAAAGACATAAAAACCTGGATGAGCACCAATTTCCTGATGTTAAATTCAGACAAAACTGAAGTTATTGTTCTTGGCCCCAAACAACTCAGAGACTCTTTATCTGATGACATAGTTTCTCTAGATGGCATTGCTCTGGCCTCTAGCACTACCGTAAGAAACCTCGGAGTAATATTTGATCAAGATTTGTCTTTTAATTCTCATTTAAAACAAACCTCACTCACTGCATTTTTTCATCTGCGTAATATTGCTAAAATTAGGCCTATCCTGACCCGAAAAGATGCAGAAAAATTGGTCCACGCTTTTGTTACCTCAAGGCTGGATTACTGTAACTCTCTATTATCAGGTAGCTCTAGTAAGTCCTTAAAAACTCTCCATCTAATTCAGAATGCAGCAGCACGTGTACTAACAGGAACTAAGAAACGAGATCATATTTCTCCTGTTTTAGCTTCGCTGCACTGGCTCCCTGTAAAATCCAGAACTGAATTTAAAATCCTACTGTTAACTTATAAAGCTCTAAATGGTCAAGCTCCGTCATATCTTAGAGAGCTCATAGTGCCTTATTGTCCCACCAGAACACTGCGCTCTGAGAACGCAGGGTTACTCGTGGTCCTAAAGTCTCCAAGAGTAGATCAGGAGCCAGAGCCTTCAGCTATCAGGTTCCTCTCCTGTGGAATCATCTTCCTGTTACGGTCCGGGAGGCAGACACCGTCTCCACATTTAAGACTAGACTTAAGACTTTCCTCTTTGATAAAGCTTATAGTTAGGGCTGGCTCAGGCTTGTCCTGTACCAGCCCCTAGTTAGGCTGACTTAGGCCTAGTCTGCCGGAGGACCCCTCTATAATACACCGGGCACCTTCTCTCTCTCTCTCTCTCTCTCTCTCTCTCTCTCTCTCGTATTCTATTACTGCATCTTGCTAACTCGGCCTGTCTCTCAGATTAACTCATATCACAGCGGTGCCTGGACAGCGTGACGTGTGTGGTTGTGCTGCTGCCGTGGTCCGC
>NC_064774.1:565019-677519 GCF_011397635.1 Epinephelus fuscoguttatus
ATCCCATGGACAATCATTCTCACATAATTCACTTTAGCCTGAGCAAATAAAGAGCCACACTGTAGCCTCCAGACATGACAAGAATAACAGTACATGTTCATGACTGCTGTGTGTGTGTGTGTGTGCGTGCGTGCGTGCGTGCGTGCGTGCGTGCGTGCGTGCGTGCGTGCGTGCGTGCGTGCGTGTGTGTTTACTGTTTCCTGCAGATGTCCAGCAGCTGTTGGTGGTTAAAGAAGAGGTTCCCCCTGAGCAGCAGGAGCAGAGCTCCAGTGTGGACCAGGAGGACCCAGAGCCTCCACACATTAAAGAGGAACAGGAGGAACTCTGGATCAGTCAGGAGGGAGAGCAGCTTCAAGGGCTGGAGGAGGATGATATCACCAAGTTCACATCCACTCCTGTCCCTGTGAAGAGTGAAGATGATGAAGAGAAACCTCAGTCCTCACAGCTTCATCAAAGACACACTGAACAGATGGAAACAGAAGCAGAGGGAGAGGACTGTGGAGGAGCAGAACCAGCCAGGAACTCAGATCCAGATACACATTTACAACCAGAGACTGATGACAGTGATGATTGGACGGAGACCAGAGAACTTCAGTCAGGTTTAAACTGTCTGAAAAATGATGAAGTCCCTGTGAGTGATTTCATTATTTGTGAGACCCCATTTAGCTGCTCCGAGTGTGGGAAAAGATTCGGTACAAATGGAGATCTGAACAAACACATGAGATCACATACAGGAGAGAAACCATTTAGTTGCTCTGAGTGTGGGAAAAGATTTAGTCAAAGTGGAGTTGTGAAGATACACATGAGATGTCATACAGGAGTGAAACCATTTGACTGCTCTGAGTGTGGGAAAAGATTTGGTCAGAAGGGACATCTGAGGACTCACATGAGATCTCATACTGGAGAGAAACCATTTAGTTGCTCTGAGTGTGGGAAAAGATTTAGTCTAAGTGGAGTTCTGAGGGCACACATGAGATCGCATACAGGTGAAAAACCATTTAGTTGCTCTGAGTGTGGGAAAAGATTTAGTCAAAGTGGAGTTGTGAAGATACACATGAGATGTCATACAGGAGAGAAACCATTTGACTGCTCTGAGTGTGGGAAAAGATTTGGTCAGAAGGGACATCTGAGGACTCACATGAGATCTCATACTGGAGAGAAACCATTTAGTTGCTCTGAGTGTGGGAAAAGATTTGGTCGCAATGGAGATCTGAAGAGACACATGAGATCTCATACAGGAGAGAAACCATTTAGTTGCCCTGAGTGTGGGAAAAGATTTGGTTGCAGTGGAAATCTGAACAAACACATGAGGTCTCATACAGGAGAGAAATCATTTAATTGCTCTTAGTATGGGAAATGCTTTAGTCAAAGTGGAGTTCTGAGGGTACACATGAGATCTCATACAGGGGAGAAACCATTTAGTTGCTCCGAATGTGAGAATAGATTTGGTCAACATCATCATCTGATGTAACCAGAAGTTATCAGAGAGGACTGTGGAGGACCAGAATCAGCCAGATACACATTTTCAATCTGAGACTGATGATAAGACGGAAGACTCTTCTAAACCTGCGTCTAATGACAGTGATAATGGTTGGAAGGAGACCAGAGAACCTCTGTCAGTCAGTCATGTGACTCTCAATACTAACCAAAAACAATTAAGTTACTCAGTGTGGGGGTAAAAAGATTTGTCTGTCAGAGATGCTCAGTTTTTACAGTCCACAGCTCCTCTGCATAGTTTCTGCCATCTTTCCTTCTTTCATCTTATGTGCAGCAGCACTGTGCAGTCAAGGGCTGGGCCGTGGGCTGATGCGGACAGGCACATCAGAGGGGACGCCGCTGAGCGACCTTCGACTCAGCCTTCATTTGGAATTGTGTTATCAGCTTTACACTCCCAGTTTGGAGAAACAGACTAGAGAACTGTGTTCTGTGAGGTAAAATTACTGATTCTTTCAGTGGAATCTGGTTGCTTTTAGGAGAGCATCATGTAACTGCATAATTTTACCATTGTAAGGGACTGACAGCAAGGTGAGGTGTTGAAAATACTCTTAACAAAGTGTTCTTTACACTGGTGATCCTTTTCTTTCATGTGGTGAAGATAGGTTTGCTGCTGCCCCCGTCCAGTCACCAGACTCCTTTGACAGAAACAGCAATTTTTTTCTACCTGGCTCTCATGCCATTTTTGGTCTCCTCTGTGTCCCCTCTCTAAATTCAGAGGATTTTACGGGTTCAGGAACGCAGCGCAGGTGGAAGTCCTCATGATTTTTAAAAAGAAATAATTCCTCCCTCCCTATTGTAAAAACGGCAGCAGCCAGGGGTGTAAATATAGACAGTACTGGTAGTGCGGTTGCACTGGAGCCTGTGGGGTGGGAGGACCTTGCAAATGATTCAGATTTCTGCTTCGGAACTACAGCTGTGTTTCTAAAGAAAATAAAATCCCATTACATTAAAAATGGTGCCATATGCTACAGGCTATTTGACCTGAAACATGCCAACACATCTCTGTCATAGTTTTTTTTTTTCTTTTCTTTCCTTTTTGTAAAATAGTCAGTAGTCAATAGTCAATCTACAACAAAATGATATGCTGATTCTACATGAACCCGAAAAGCCATGAATAAACTATATGTATTTAAAAATGATTCAATTAAATGAATAATTTCTTATTTCTTTCATACATTTGTCATGTACAGGCATGCAATGATGATTGTTGAGTAACATGTATGTTGATGTTGCCTAGTGTCAAGTCTCTTTTTGGTCATGTGACAAGTTGATACAATTTACAGTTTCTAGTTTAGGTGCAAAATCTGTCAAGACTGACAAGCTGAACACATCTACAAGTCCACTAAGCAGTCATGCCTTTGTAAGATAAAAGCAGCATTAAAAAAGGACAAGAGTGGGCTGAACAGGAGAAAAATCTGGTGAAGCTCCCTGAATCAAAGTCCTTCAGCTTTTTTATAAGCAGTTGCCAGTGGTGTTTGTGGTCACCTGTGTGTGGTAAATGGACTTGCCTTGTCTTCAGACCACTGAAAGTGGTTTTATTCTATATGTCACATTCACCCATTCACACACACAGTCACAAACTGGTGGCCGTGGCTACCATACATGGTGCCACCTGCTACTCAGTAACTATTTACGCACACTGATGGAACAGCCATCTGAAGTGTGGACTTGAGGGGCCGGGGATCGAATCGCTGATCTCGCTACAGTCGCCCACAATATTGTGCACTGTTAACTACCTTACACCACTTTTAGTAGCAGTAGTAGAAGTACTGGTAATGATGTGGTATATACCCCATGAAAATAATAAAGGCTCATTATTCATTTCCACCTGTTAAAAACATAAAAGGTGGGGGGGGGGTTAATTTTTTGAGAAATAGTGGCTTTTGTTTTGTAAAAAGAAAAAGGATTTAAAGGATGTTGAATGTGAAGGGAGAATATAACATGAGCAATATGTTATCTAAAGTAAAAACAAGCCTTACCTGTGTTTTAAAGGGATCTGTCGCTATCTAGTGGTCAAAAGGAGGAAGCTGATTTTGACCCACAGGTGAAAACAATCATTTAGTTATTTTTAAAAGCACAGCCACTCCACCTGTGTGAACGAAAGGGAGTGTGGAGGAAAGAAGCAGCAGGAGATTTGTATTAAAGCTCTGTGTTGCAGCTTTTGTTTAACTCTGAGAGACATTTGGGGAATTTTACCCCAACTGGTCAACAGCTCCACAAAACCAGCCACAACTCAGCCCTGAGCAGAGTGACCATCTGCTATTGACCAATCAACAGACTGCAGTGTTCACAGAAACGTAATTTCATTCTACTGTGCAATTGCTTATTGATGATAAAGTTGATTTAGACTATTGTCTGTAGTTTTTTTGTCGTCGTCTTGTTTTTCTTTTTGGTCTTTTTTTTTTTTTTTTTGTTTCTCTGTCATCATTGTGAGTCTCTTCCTGGTTGATATGTGTGTCGATATTCTAGAACAATTTTTAAGATTAAGGCAGCCGGCCCCTGTAGGCCTGTCCAGTAATCCATCCATGGCAATAATTCATCTGAATGTTCAAGTGTGTGTCTGCTACAGGCATTCTTACTAGCATTTTATATTGCCTCAAAATAGCATTGTTTTCCAAAAAATCTCTTTCCCTTCAAGGTCAACGGTCGTGAGGTTTAGTTTAGGAGATAAACCTTTTAGCTGAGCATGTTGTAAAAAATATTTCATACGCATTGACCACGCTGTGAGACACATGAGAATCCCCAAAGAGGAGAAACTCTTCAGCCACTCTGTGTTGCGGGAAAAGAGTTCAAAGGCAGCCACATGACAAAGGTCATATATGTGTTTTTTCAACAACAGTGGCAGAAAAATTGCTGGTTTAGATTGAACTCTGGAGCAACAGAGGGTTGAAAAGGCTCTGGACATGTATGAAATGAGAACACCAGGGTAAGAATGTCATTCTTCTGCTGTGAGCAAACAGCATTCAGAGTTGGGTATTGTTTCACCTTTAGAATTCCAATCCTGGTTGTTATTGATGACTCGAAACAGTTCTTTATATCAAATGAGCAAGAAAACAAGTAATATGTATTTCCTCATCAGTTAGGTTTTATTAACACTTCAGCCTATATTATAATAAATGAAAGTGCACATGCACAGAATATCAAGATGTTATGTTGTGCCTCTTTCTCTTTGCTCACATGCTGTATGTAAAGGGTCCTCTAGGATATTAATGATTTCATCCATGCAGTCAGGTCAGGTTTATAGTTTGACATAAGAAGCACCTCCTAAGCAACTTTAAATTGAGTCATTCACAATGTTTGCTGGTTTATTAAACAACTTATTTGGACCTTGTTTTGTGAAATGTTTTGTAGCTTTTCTTTCCAAGTTCAAGAATAAACTTTTAAGTTCAATGAATATCATTCTCTAAAGAGTGTCTTTCATTCATTTATCTACACTGAACAAAAATATAAACGCAACACTTTTGTTGTTGCTCCCATTTTTCATGAGCTGAACTCAAAGATCTAAAACATACACAAAAGACCATTTCTCACAAATATTGTTTACAAATCTGCCTAAATCTGTGTTCGTGAGCACTTCTCCTTTGCCGAGATAATCCATCCCACCTCAGAGGTGTGGCGTATCAAGATGCTGATTACACAGCATGAATATTGCACAGGTGTGAAATGTGCAGTTTTGCTTTATTGGGGGGGTCTGGGGGGGTCAGAAAACCAGTCAGTATCTGGTGTGACCACCATTTGCCTCACGCAGTGCAACACATCTCCTTCGCATAGAGTTGATCAGGTTGTTGATTTTGGCCTGTGGAATGTTGGTCCACTTCTCTTCAATGGCTGTGCGAAGTTGCTGGATATTGGCAGGAACTGGAACACGCTGTCGTATACGCCGATCCAGAGCATCCCAAACATGCTCAGTGGGTGACATGTCCGGTGAGTATGCTGGCCATGCAAGAACTGGGATGTTTTGAGCTTCCAGGAATTGTGTACAGATCCTTGCAGCATGGGGCCGTGCATTATCATGCTGCAACATGAGGTGATGGTCGTGGATGAATGGTACAACAATGGGCCTCAGGATCTCATCACGGTACCTCTGTGCATTCAAAATGCCATCAATAAAATGCACCTGTGTTCATTGTCCATAACATACACCTGCCCATACCATAACCCCACCGCCACCATGAGCCACTCGATCCACAATGTTGACATCAGCAAACCACTCACCCACACGACGCCACACACACTGTCTCCCATCTGCCCTGAACAGTGAAAACCGGGATTCATCTGTGAAGAGAACACCTCTCCAATGTGTCAGATGCCATCGAATGTGAGCATTTTCCCACTCAAGTCGGTTACGACGATGAACTGCAGTCAGGTCGAGACCCCGATAGGACGACGAGCATGCAGATGAGCTTCCCTGAGACGGTTTCTGAGAGTTTGTGCAGAAATTCTTTGGTTATGCAAACCGATTGTTGCAGCAGCTGTCCGGGTGGCTGGTCTCAGATGATGTTGGAGGTGAACATGCTGGATGTGGAGGTCCTGGGCTGGTGTGGTTACACGTGGTCTGTGGTTGTGAGGCCGGTTGGACGTACTGACAAAGTGTCTGAAACGTCTTTGGAGACGGCTTATGGTAGAGAAATGAACATTCCTGCAGTCAGCATGCCAACTACACACTCCTTCAAAACTTGCGACATCTGTGGCATTGTGCTGTGTGATAAAACTGAACATTTCAGAGTGGCCTTTTATTGTGGCCAGCCTAAGGCACACCTGTGCAATATTCATGCTGTCTAATCAGCATCTTGATATGCCACACCTGTGAGGCGGGATGGATTATCTCGGCAAAGGAGAAGTGCTCACTAACACAGATTTAAACAGATTTGTGAACAATATTTGAGGGAAATGGTCTTTTGTGTACGTAGAAAATGTTTTAGATCTTTGAGTTCAGCTCATGAAAAATGGGAGCAAAAACTAAAGTGTTGCGTTTATATTTTTGTTCAGTGTATCTGCTTGTGTTTCTAAAGGACAGTCGGAAATTCCAGGAACACTTCTGGACTTTTATTTTGAAGCCCATTAACTCATTTACCCCGGAAGCTGTCTTCTTTACTGTCGCTAACGTCACACTGTTTGAGCAAGATGGCGTCTGTTGGAAACGTGTGTTAGCAGAGTGTCTTTGTTGTGTTTTTAAAGTGTGAACATGTCTAAAGTCCGAATGCTGAGAGCGTTGGTGAAGCAGCGACTAACTGCGGCTGCTGAAGAGATATTTGGGCTGGTTGAAAGAACGATAGCAGAGTACGAGGAGGAACTTTGTCGATCAAAAGAGGAGAACGAGCGACAACGGAAACTACTGGACGCTGTTTTCAACCCTCAGCTTCGGTTACACAGAGCAGGTTTGTTCATCAAACATTACAAGTTCATTATTAATAATAACTACAGGTTTGTTCGATAAATAGTCTGTCGATGTTCATATGCCGCGTTAGCTTCTCTGGTGTCGTTAGCTTCTCTGGGCCCTATTTCAGAAAGCGGGATCAGTGAAAACTCTGAGTATGATCAGCCTGAGATGAAGGAAACTTTTCTGTTTCACAAAGGCAGTTCAGCATAACCCTGAGTCAGTTACTATGGTAACATACTCGGTGGAACAAACCTGCTGGTTCGCAGGTTTGTTTCATCTCAGCCTGAGGCTGATCGCCCGCTGAGCGTGTGGCAGGAAGGAGAGACATGGCGTGTCCTTTTGTGAATAAAGTTTTCGTGATGAGCAATAAGAACTTCCTGCAACAGATATTGAGGGTAACGTCGAGCTGCTTTAATGCTGAACCACATTATTATTCATCAAGCGTCTGCACATCCGACAACACAAGACACAGAGCTTCCGCTCGAACTACTTCCTGTTACCAACCTTTCAAAATGATGCAGTGTATTGAATACCACCACAAAAGTCGTGGACATTGAGGCACAATTTATTCTGTTGCGTAAGGACATGGCATAATGTCTATATGAAAGACACAGTTTCACCTCACACTCTATCATTTATCTTAAAGGGATAGTGCACCCAAAAATGAAAATTCAGCCATTATCTACTCACCCATATGCTGAGGGAGGCTCAGGTGAAGTTTTAGAGTCCTCACATCCCTAGCGGAGATCCAAGGGGAGAGTGGGTAGCAACACAACTCCACCTAATGCAGGCTGGGTGCACCAGATTCAAACGTTCAAAAACACATAATTGAAACCACAAAATATCTCCATACTGCTCGTCTGTAGTGATCCAACTGTCCTGAAGCCCCGACATAAAAAGTTGGCTAATGGCTGAATTTTCATTTTTGGGTGCACTATCCCTTTAACAATCTGTTCCACCCAGATATATCCAATATTACACAATGTGGATTTACATTTCCATCAGAGCAAATTTTATGCAGTGCCCTTTGATTCTTCGGCAGCGTCAGTCTTCCTCATAACATCAGAGACACTGAACTTATCAGCAAGGCAACATTTTTTTCGAGCTGTAAGAAAAGTGACTCAGGCTCTGAAAATAATTTTGCCTGTTTTTGTGGTTTTCCCTGGGCATAAATCAGAAAGGATCATCAAAGAGGAATCCCACAGAACTGCAGGTTTAATTACAGTTTAATTAGAAATGAATCTATGTGGATACATTATGCAATGCTTTATGAATACTATTCATATATTCAAAGATTCCACGGTGTAACTTGCTCATTTATGGGACTCAACATCCCATCATAGCTCCATCTGAGAATAAAGGAGATTACGTGAATAAGTCATTTCACAGCGATTCAATTAACCTCAGCCTAATATTGACAGAATGACATAAGTAGAAGCAAAATATTTACCAGTCTGTACAAAATTTTTGTGTTTTGATTTTTAGTTTGTGCCCAGTGTGTTTGGGCCCCATCAGATTACAGCTGCATAAGAGGATACAGCAAATCATATTGAAATATATGAACACTGTTAAGATATAAAAATGTTTATATATTTTCTGTATATTACACACATTAACGCATAACGTCACTTATCTATGAACACGCTCTGCCGTCCTTTCCCATCCCACCTCACGCTGTTGAGCTGCAGCATGAAGGTTTTTTTCTCCTTGTTTGAAGATATGTTTGAAGTCTTCATTCACAGTCTTTAAAATCTATGATTCAGTTGGGATGAAATAAGCGGTTGTGCTTTTAACTCCGCTTTCTGTCACTGAAAATCATGTTATCTGCACTCCACTGATGGTGTCTTTTGGTGCTCGCTGTGAACACGCTTCCCTCAGTCTGAACATACTCAGAGTTGATCGAGCTAATTACGATCAGCTGTTCTGGAACCGAAAACACAGTTTCTCAGCTCAGGCTCAATCAACTCAGAGATCGGAATTAGGCTCAGAGTTTGTTGAGTCTGCTTTGTGAAAAAGGGCCCCGGTGTTGTTCGTTTCTCCGATGTTGTTGCCTTCTCTGGTGCTGTTTGCTGTTATTCCCCCCAGCTTTCATGCATTGGTTGTTTTTTCTTGTTTGGATATTTAATACGGACAAACATGCTCTGTAACAATCTAGTGGGATTTCTAAATTCATGTGGGGCACAGGTATCATGTTTGCTTCCTGTGATTAGGATCCAATATATCTGATTTCCACATATGTATTCTGTGTTTATCTGTGTGGTTTTTTTTTTTACCCTATTTTGAAATGGGGACAAAACTTGTGTGATGATTTTCCTTAATCTGGCATCTCTTTTGACCTTTCTTCAGTGAATTGATGTGAAAGTGTTGTCTTAGTCATTGGGAGAGACAATCATCAGATACAGGTTAATCTCTATTGTTTAGCTCTCTTGTGGCCAAATCCTGCAATTGCATTTGTGGAAAGACATACAAACACAGAATTGTAATGTTCAGACACTGTGCCTCTTTAGAAGGATCACATATTCAGCCCCTTAAAATCACAGCTAGGTAAATCAATCAATATTTATGATGCCCAATATCACAAATCACAATTTGCCTCAGAGGGCTTTATAGAATATGAAATCCCTATGTCCTTGGACCCTCATAGCGGATAAGGAAAAACTCTCAAGCAGTCACAAATTTCCTCCAAAACTTGACAATATTCAACATGAAATTTCTCATGAATTCAAAATTTTTTAGACATCAGTAACAGCAGCTGGTTGTGATGATGCATCTTTCATTTCTAGAATGCAAAATTTTGAGCCGTAGAGCTTTCTGCAGTATCTTAGTGGTATGAGCACAGCTTTAGTTGAAACAGAATGGATGCGCGATTGCACGTTTAAACAATTAAATGTCCTCTCCCTTGCTAGTTGGCACCAGAAATATTAGTGGGTAAACCAATTAGTGTTTTATTCATGTAGAAGGCCTCTTAAATGTCATGCAGCCTCCCGCCACTAGTGGGTGCTACAGAGCCGTCAGACAGCAGTTCCCCTCCCCGGGTAATGCTCAAGCAGACTGGAGTTTTAAAACTGCACTGTGGGAAATAAGGGCGATGTCCTTGCCAAACTAGCACAGCTTGGCAGTACTTTGATGTAGAAAATGAATTCAGCAGCAATTAATCTTTTTTGAGTAGTAAGTTGTCAGATAGTGTGCAGGTTTACATTCATACTGCACGGAGCAAAAGGCCTCTCATTTCAGCTGAAATTTAATTATAATTTAAATCTTGTTTTATTAACTTCAAAGTGAATTGCTATCATTTATGTCATTTATGTTCTATGCCCCACATTTCAAAGGCAGTTTATTTATTTTTTATTTTATTGGTTAACTTTTGACTGAGCTGCTGTTATGTTCACATTCATAGCGCACAACGCAAAGTGTCTTGTACTTCAGCGGCATTTAAAATCCGCCATGGTTGTTGAAGATTGTGATTAAAGGCTTCAAAGGGCTCTTGATGCACATAATATTTTTTGGGACAATGTTTCAAATACTTAACAATAAATTGTGCTAAATTTTGGCTGTTTTCTGAGTGTTTTCCCTTTTTCAGACTAGTTGACTAGTCCTCGTTATAATTTTTGTTGAGTGGACAGGAACATCCCTACCATTCGCCGTTTGGGCAGGGTTGTGGTTAGGGGGAAACAGATTTTGATGGGCAAACTCATTGACACAACACCAGCATTTTATTTACTCAGGCTGCCAGTAATCAAACATGATTTGCGGCAAACTCTCGCATCCCATGGACAATCATTCTCACATAATTCACTTTAGCCTGAGCAAATAAAGAGCCACACTGTAGCCTCCAGACATGACAAGAGTAACAGCACATGTTCATGACTGCTGTGTGTGTGTGTGTGTGTGTGTGTGTGTGTGTGTGTGTGTGTGTGTGTGTGTGTGTGTGTGTGTGTGTGTGTGTGTGTGTTTGTGTTTGGTGTGTGTGTTTCCTGTTTCCTGCAGACGTCCAGCAGCTGTTGGTGGTTAAAGAAGAGGTTCCCCCTGAGCAGCAGGAGTGGAGCTCCAGTGTGGACCAGGAGGACCCAGAGCCTCCACACATTAAAGAGGAACAGGAGGAACTCTGGATCAGTCAGGAGGGAGAGCAGCTTCAAGGGCTGGAGGAGGATGATATCACCAAGTTCACATCCACTCCTGTCCCTGTGAAGAGTGAAGATGATGAAGAGAAACCTCAGTCCTCACAGCTTCATCAAAGACACACTGAACAGATGGAAACAGAAGCAGAGGGAGAGGACTGTGGAGGAGCAGAACCAGCCAGGAACTCAGATCCAGATACACATTTACAACCTGAGACTGATGACAGTGATGATTGGACAGAGACCAGAGAACCTCAGTCAGGTTTAAACTGTCTGAAAAATGATGAAGTCCCTGTGAGTGATTCGATTGTTTGCGAGAACCCATTTAGCTGCTCTGAGTGTGGGAAAAGATTCAGTCGCAATGGAGATCTGAGCAGACACATGAGATTGCATACAGGAGAGAAACCATTTAAGTGCTTTGAGTGTGGGAAAAGATTTAGTCAAAGTGGAGTTTTGAAGGTACACATGAGATGTCATACTGGAGAGAAGCCATTTAAGTGCTCTGAGTGTGGGAAACGATTTAGTGAAAGTGGAGCTTTGAAGATACACATGAGATGTCATACAGGAGAGAAACCATTTGACTGCTCTGAGTGTGGGAAAAGATTTGGTCAGATGGGACATCTGAGGATTCACATGAGATCTCATACTGGAGAGAAACCATTTAGTTGCTCTGATTGTGGGAAAAGATTTGGTCGCAGTGGAAATCTGAACAGACACATGAGATCTCATACTGGAGAGAAACCATTTAGTTGCTCTGAGTGTGGGAAAAGATTCGGTCGCAATGAAGATCTGAGCAGACACATGAGATTGCATACAGGAGAGAAACCATTTAGTTGCTCTGAGTGTGGGAAAAGATTTGGTCGCAGTGGATTTCTGAAGGTACACATGAGATCTCATATAGGAGGGAAACCATTTATCTGCTCTGAGTGTGGGAAAAATTTTTGCCGAAATCATGATCTGAAGGCACACATGAGATCTCATACAGGTGAAAAACCATTAAGCTGCTCTGAGTGTGGGAAAAGATTTGGTCACAGCGGCGATATGAAGAAGCACATGAGATTTCACACAGGTGAAAAACCATTTAGCTGCTCCGAGTGTGGGAAAAGATTTCGTCAGAGGGCACATCTGACGAAACACATGAGATCTCATATAGGGTAGAAACCATTTAGTCGCTCTGAGTGTGGGAAAAGATTAGGTTGCAATGGAGATCTGAAGAGACACATGAGATGACATAAAGGAGAGAACCCATTTAGTTGCTCTGAGTGTGGGGTAAGATTTCGTCGAAGGGGACATCTGACGAGACACATGAGATCTCATATAGGGTAGAAACCATTCAGAGAGGAACAGGAGGAACTCTGGATCAGTCAGGTGGGAGAGCAGCTTCAAGGGCTGGAGGAGGATGATATCATCAAGTTCACATTCACTCCTGTCCCTGTGAAGAGTGAAGATGATAAAGAGAAACCTCAGTCCTCGCAGCTTCATCAAAGACACACTGAACAGATGGAAACAGAAGCAGAGGGAGAGGACTGTGGAGGAGCAGAACCAGCCAGGAACTCAGATCCAGATACACATTTACAATTTTCAATTTTCAATTTTCATACAAACAGCATTTTTTTCTGTCTGGCTCTCATGCCATTTTTTGTCTCCTCTGTGTCCCCTCTCTAAATTCAGAGGATTTTACGGGTTCAGAAACGCAGCGCAGGAGGAAGTCTTCATGATTTTTAAAAAGAAATAATTCCTCCCTCCTTATTGTAAAAGTGGCAGCAGCCAGGGGTTTAAATATAGACAGCACAGGTAGTGCGGTTGCACTGGAGCCTGTGGGGTGGGGGGACCTTGCAAATGATTCAGATTTCCGCTTCTGTACTACAGCTGTGTTTCTAAAGAAAAAAAAAATTCCATTACATTAAAAATGGTGCCATATGCTACAGGCTATTTGACCTGAAACATGCCAACACATCTCTGTCATAATTTTCTTTTTTTCTTTTCTTTCCTTTTTGTAAAACAATCAGTAGCAATCTACAACAAAATGATATGCTGATTCTACATGAACCCGAAAAACCATGAATAAACTATATGTATTTAAAAATGATTCAATTAAATGAATAATTTCTTATTTCTTTCATACATTTGTCATGTACAGGCATGCAATGATGATTGTTGAGTAACATGTATGTTGATGTTGCCTAGTGTCAAGTCTCTTTTTGGTCATGTGACAAGTTGATACAATTTACAGTTTCTAGTTTAGGTGCAAAATCTGTCAAGACTGACAAGCTGAGCAAATCTACAAGTCCACTAAGCAGTCATGCCTTTGTAACATAAAAGCAGCAGTAAAAAAGGACAAGAGAGGGCTGAACAGGAGGAAAATCTGGCAAAGCTCCCTGAATTAAAGTCCTTGTGCTTTTTTATAAGCAGTTGCCAGTGGTGTTTGTGGTCGCCTGTGTGTGGCAAATGGACTTGCCTCGTCATCAGACCACTGAAAGTGGTTTTATTCTATATGTCACATTCAACCATTCACACACACAGTCACAAACTGGTGGCCGTGGCTACCATACATGGTGCCACCTGCTACTCAGTAACCACTTACGCACGGGGCCGGGGATCGAATCGCTGATCTCGCTGCAGTCGCCCACAATATTGTGCACTGTTAACTACCTTACACCACTTTTAGTAGCAGCAGTGTAGCAGTAGTAGAAGTACTGGTAATAGTGTGGTATATACCCCATGAAAATAATAAAGGCTCATTATTCATTTTCACCTGTTCAAAACTTACAAGGTGGGGGGTTTAATGTTTTGGAAAATTGTGGCTTTTATTTTGCAAAAAGAAAAAGGATTTAAAGGATGTTGAATGTGAAGGGAGAATATAACATGAGCAATATGTTATCTAAAGTAAAAACAAGTCTTACCTGTGTTTTAAAGGGATCTGTCGCCATCTAGTGGTCAAAAGGAGGACGCTGGTTTTGGCCCACAGTTGAAAACAACCATTTAGGGATTTTTAAAAGCACAGCCACTCCACCTGTGTGAACGAAAGGGAGTGTGGAGGAAAGAAGCAGCAGGAGATTTGTATTAAAGCTCTGTGTTGCAGCTTTTGTTTAACTCTGAGAGACATTTGAGGAATTTTACCCCAACTGGTCAACAGCTCCACAGGAGTCCTCCTTTGATGACTGTCACCAAACACCTGGATTTTTCTAATGAAGATTCAAAGGAGGATCGCGAGGAACCACAGCAGAATATAGAGGTATGAGAATTATTTCTCTGCCTCTCTTTATCAAACAGTATCTCATTTACAGGCAGAGCAGAGATCAAGATGATCAGCAAAACACACTGTTTGATTTCAACCCAAACTCAGCCCAACCCAAAATTCCAGACCTGCAGGTAATTTGGGCTTCCTCACTGGCTGCTGCTTGATTACAATCATTGTTGTATAGAGTTTCCTGAGGTGGCAGTGTGCTGATGCAGTGGGATATTTGGGCTGTCCTCAGGGTAAGTTGGAGGAGCTGCAAAGGTTGTTACAAAAGGAAAAGATGGACTTGGAGCAGACATGTGTTTGCAGGGACACGCACTTGGCTGAACTCAAAAAGGTGTGTTCTTCGTGACTTCAGCTTGCTATAAAAATATCTTAACTCAAGGTCAGCAGAGGTTGTGTTTTTTGATTCAAAAAGCAGCCACCTGATGATTCCTTGTAGCTCTGTTTCTTAATACCATCACAAGAGCTTTGGACGGATTATAAGACAATGGGTCCCTGGGCACAGACATGCAAAAGTCCCCACCACCTCTCATACACAGGACACTCAGATTTTGAGGTGGTTTAGCCTCTTTTTGTGGTCCAAACCAACCTGTCTGTAGTTTTGTGTTCCGGTATCTGCAATCACTGTCACAATCATCTGTCCGCAAAGCTGGTCCCAAGTCTCTCAAGCTGGCATTGTTGAATGCTCGCTCAATCAATAACAAATCATTCACTCTGAATGATTTTTTCATCACTAGAGATTTAGATTTCATGTTTTTCACCGAGACCTGGCAAAGGGATGAAGATTATGTGTCCATGAAGGAGCTATGCCCGCCCGATTGCGCATTCATATGTGCCCCAAGGACCACTGGCCGCGGTGGTGGCCTTGCTTTATTGTACAAAGACAGTTTCTCCTCGAGGAGAGTGAATTGTGGAACTTTTAACTCATTTGAACTGCTAATTTCTAAAGTTGGCCACTCAAACCCATTTTATTGTATTTTAATTTTTCGCCCTCGTGGTATTAATGGTGCCTTTCTGGCTGAATTCAGTGACTTTTTGGCTTCCATCACTAAATTGCAAAGAATTTTAATGCTTGGGGATTTTAATGTGCCTGTAAATGACACCACAAACTCCTTTGCTAATAATTTTATAAATCTCACCGAATCTTTTCATTTTGTGCAACATGTCAATGGCCCGACACACATTAAGGGAAACACGCTGGACCTTGTTTTTACACTTGGTTTGGACATTGATTGTATCGTCTCTGAGGAGCTGCCCGTCACTGATCACAACTGCATCCTGCTTAATTTGTCTATTATTTCTGACTGTTCAACCAGCGAGCGTACAAAACTCTCCCGTATGTTAAATAACCTCTCTGCTGAGAAATTCTCATCCGCTTTTAACAGTGTGGTGCAGCCTGTTAGTTTTAATGTTGACGCTGACTCCCAAGTTTTAACTTTTAACTCACACTGCTCTGCTATTCTTGATAAGATTGCTCCTTTAAAGCCTCGAACTATCCCCGCAGCTAATCCCACTCCCTGGCTGAACGATGACATCTGTTGCCTTCGTCATAAATGTTGGACAGCGCTTATGGAAATCAACCAAGCTTCATGTACATCGTCTTTATTTTAAAGAACTGTTAGCTGAATTCAATTCTGTTGTTAGGGTGGCCAGAGCCTCTTATTTTAAGAATCTCATCATCTCCAACAAGAGAAATCCCAGGGTCATTTTTGACACTATAGGTAGCATTACTGGTGCGCAACCGCCTGCTCTACCTGTGTCCTCTGATGAGGACTGTAATAATTTTTAAATGTATTTTGTGAATAAGGTTGCCAGTGTCAAGGCCAGTAAAACACCCTCCTCCTCCTCCTCCCTTCCTGATCCTCCCAAACAACAGTCAATTATTGACAATTTCTCACCTGTCTCCTTACAAGACTTAGCAGATCTTGTGTGCACTATGAAGATCTCTTCTAGTCTGCTGGATATCCTGCCCACAACTTTGCTGAAAAATGTTTTCAGCACTATTGGTCCATCTCTGCTCTCCATAATCAATAGCTCACTGGTTTCTGGTCGTGTCCCGTCCCATTTCAAGCAAGCAGTTGTTCAGCCGCTTCTCAAAAAGCCCAATCTGGACCCCGATGTTCTTAGTAACTACCAGCCCATTTCCAAGTTGCCCTTTGTATCTAAGATTCTAGAAAAAGCAGTTGCAAACCAGTTAGTGACAACGTTGAACAGTTACAGTATCTTAGATAAATTTCAGTCCGGTTATCGTCAGTTACATTCCACAGAAACTGCTCTTCTCAGGGTCTCCAATGACATCATGATGGCCTCTGATGCCGATAAATCCACTATCCTGGTTCTGCTTGATCTCAGTGCAGCCTTTGACACTGTTGATCACCACATCCTTTTAGACAGGCTGAGGGACAGGGTAGGCATCTCAGGGATCTGTCTGATCGATCCTTTTCTGTGGCTGTTGGCCCTCATAAATCAGAGTTTGCCCCCCTTTCTTACGGGGTGCCCCAAGGTTCAGTGCTTGGGCCTATCCTCTTTACGCTATACGTGCTCCCTCTCAGAGATGTTATCGGCAATTTTGAAGGTATCTCATACCATGTGTATGCAGATGACCTCCAGTTATATTTTTCTTTTAACCCTGATAGGACCGATGGAATTGACTCACTGTACGATTGTATGAATGTAATTAAGGACTGGATGGCTACTAACTCCCTTCAGTTGAATGCAGCTAAAACTGAGATTTTAATTATTGCACCTGACGCCTCAGCATCTAAAGTGGCCAGCTGCTTAGGGTCCCTCAGTGCAAATGTGCACCCCAAGTTGAGAAATCTTGGAGTCACATTTGATCAGGCCATGCTCTCCGATGACCACATCAAAACTGTCACTCGCTCCTGCTTTTTCCACCTCAAAAACATTTCTAAACTCAGATCCATGTGAACTTATTCCGAGCTAGAAATGATCATCCATGCTTTTATTTCCTCACGTCGAGATTACTGTAATTCTCTTTTCACCTGTCTCAATAAAACTTCATTAGACCGCCTCCAGCTGGTCCAGAACGCTGCCGCCAGGCTTCTGTCCAGATCTCATAAGTTCACTCACATCACTCCAGTCCTGCCATCCTTACACTGGCTCCCTGTTAATTTCAGGATCCAGCACAAGATTTTAACCACCACTTACAGAGCCCTCCATGGTCAAGCACCTACATACTTGACGGATCTGGTGTCCTTTCACTGTCCCGTCAGGTCACTGCGGTCCGCTGAAGGCCACCTACTTACTGTCCCTCACACAAGATTAAAGACGAAAGGTGATAGAGCCTTTAAGGCTGTTGCACCGAAATGGTGGAATGCACTACCTCATGAGCTGAGAGCAGCCTCTTCCCTGGACATTTTTAAAAGGCAGTTAAAAACACATCTGTTTAGGCATGCGTTCCATTAATTGTCCATTGTATCATCTCTGTATCTCGCTGTACTTTACTTTTATTTTGTTTTTGTGTATTATGCATTGTTTCTGCAATTGTATTTTTTGTATTTTAATTTGTGAAGCACTTTGTGAGTCCTCTCTGTGAGAAGTGCGATATAAATAAAATTTACTTACTTACTTACTTACTTGAAAAGGCTCTGGACATGTATGAAATGAGAACACCAGGGTAAGAATGTCATCCTTCTTCTGCTGTGAGCAAACAGCATTCAGAGTTGGGTATTGTTTCACCTTTAGAATTCCAATCCTGGTTGTTATTGATGACTCGAAACAGTTCTTTATATCAAATGAGCAAGAAAACAAGTAATATGTATTTCCTCATCAGTTAGGTTTTATTAACACTTCAGCCTATATTATAATAAATGAAAGTGCGTATGCACAGAATATCAAGACGTTATGTTGTGCCTCTTTCTCTTTCCTCACATGCTGTATGGAAAGGGTCCTGTAGGATATTAATGATTTCATCCATGCAGTCAGGTCAGGTTTATAGTTTGACATAAGAAGCACCTCTTAAACACCTTTAAAGTGAGTCTTTCACAATGTTTGCTGGTTTATTAAACAACTTATTTGGACCTTGTTTTGTGAAATGGTTTGTAGCTTTTCTTTCCAAGTTCAAGAATAAACTTTTAAGGTCAATGAATATCATTCCCTAAAGAGTGTTTTTCATTCATTTATCTATCTGCTTGTGTTTCTAAAGGACAGTCTGTAATTCCACTAACACTTCTGGACTTTTATTTTGAAGCCCATTAACTCATTTACCCCGGAAGCTGTATTCTGTATACTGTCGCAAACGTCACACTGTTTGAGCAAGATGGCGTCTGTCTCAGGTATACCACTGGTTCATGCTGTAATTCAGGCCGGGTGTCTGATCAGACTAATTACCACAAGCATATAAATACTGCGGTGATCCTCATATGTAATTGCGCAAGATGGCACTGGCACATACTCCTTTTTGCCTCCACCTTTAATAAATGTGATTCTTTATGTCGCACATATCATAATCATATCACAACATCCTCAAATTTAAAAGCAACACATTAACTACATGTTGGTAAAGGAGTAGAAATATTTGGTCTACCTTTAGATCAGACCACTTACTTTTTTCTCTGTCACTGTCCGTGCAGTCCCACAGACACAGCTGACAGCATCAGCAGCGTTGATGTGTTGCCCCTTATTTCCACTTTCTTTTATTAGTGATCCCGCTGCTGTGGCCACCAAATAAAATCCTTCTTCAGTCCTCCACCTCCCGTTAAAGGGTCTCTAGCTCAGTCTTGGAGAAATTCCATTTTTTGGCTCATTTCTCAAACCTGTCGCCGTAACTCACAACGAGAGAACACTCGCATGCTGGCTTATTTATATGCAGATCGCATTCATGAGGTGATTTGCATGACCATTTATGGTTGAACTAGGCCGTGTAGAGGGCGGAATATGAGGCGGATCTGGGTGCACACAACTCCAGGAGGTTTGTGTCTGTGTCTGAGAACATTGCATGCAAGTGTGCGTGCGCACGGTTTTATAAATCAGATTATTTTTTGGCGCACGCCATTTTCATCTTTTGGGCGCATGTCAAATTTTAGTATGAATCCTAACCATTCTTTTATAAATGAGGCCCCAGGTCTGATATTTCTTTTAGAGTTAATGCTTTTCTTAATCCTTTTGTCCTGATCCTACCTGTAGGGGAAAAAACTGTAGCCTATATAGTTTGACATAAGAAGCACCTCCTGAACAACTTTAAATTGAGTCATTCACAATGTTTGCTGGTTTATTAAACAACGTATTTGGACCTTGTTTTGTGAAATGTTTTGTAGCTTGTCTTTCCAAGTTCAAGAATAAACTTTTAAGGTCAATGAATATCATTCTCTAAAGAGTGTTTTTCATTCATTTATCTATCTGCTTGTGTTTCTAAAGGACAGTCTGTAATTGCAGTCACACGTCTGGACTTTTATTTTGAAGCCCGTTAACTCGTTTACCCCGGAAGCTGTCTTCTTTACTGTCGCTAACGTCACACTGTTTGAACAAGATGGCGTTTGGTGGAAACGTGTGTTAGCAGAGTGTCTTTGTTGTGTTTTTAAAGTGTGAACATGTCTAAACTCCAAATGCTGAGAGCGTTGGTGAAGCAGCGACTAAGTGCGGCTGCTGAAGAGATATTTGGGCTGGTTGAAAGAACGATAGCAGAGTACGAGGAGGAACTTTGTCGATCAAAAGAGGAGAACGAGCGACAACGGAAACTACTGGACGCTGTTTTCAACCCTCAGCTTCGGTTACACAGAGCAGGTTTGTTCATTAAACATTACAAGTTCATTATTAATAATAACTACAGGTTTGTTCGATAAATAGTCTGTCGATGTTTATATGCCGCGTTAGCTTCTCTGGTGTCGTTAGCTTCTCTGGGCCCTATTTCAGAAAGCGGGATCAGTGAAAACTCTGAGTATGATCAGCCTGAGATGAAGGAAACTTTTCTGTTTCACAAAGGCAGTTCAGCATAACCCTGAGTCAGTTACTATGGTAACATACTCGGTGGAACAAACCTGCTGGTTCGCAGGTTTGTTTCATCTCAGCCTGAGGCTGATCGCCCGCTGAGCGTGTGGCAGGAAGGAGAGACATGGCGTGTCCTTTTGTGAATAAAGTTTTCGTGATGAGCGATAAGAACTTCCTGCAACAGATATTGAGGGTAACGTCGAGCTGCTTTAATGCTGAAAAACATTATTATTCATCAAGCGTCTGCACATCCGACAACACAAGACACAGTGCTTCCGCTCGAACTACTTCCTGTTACCAACCTTTCAAAATACTTGAAACCACAAAATATCTCCATACTGCTCGTCTGTAGTGATCCAAGTGTCCTGACGCCCCGACACAAAAAGTTGGCTAATGGCTGAATTTTCATTTTTGGGTGCACTATCCCTTTAACAATCTGTTCCACCCAGACATATCCAATATTACACAATGTGGATTTACATTTCCATCAGAGCAAATTTTATGCAGTGCCCTTTGATTCTTCGGCAGCGTCAGTTTTCCTCATAACATCAGAGACACTGAACTTATCAGCAAGGCAACATTTTTTTTCGAGCTGTAAGAAAAGTGACTCAGGCTCTGAAAATAATTTTGCCTGTTTTTGTGGTTTTCCCTGGGCATAAATCAGAAAGAATCATCAAAGAGGAATCCCACTGAACTGCAGGTTTAATTACAGTTTAATTAGAAATGAATCTATGTGGATACATTATGCAGTGCTTTATGAATACTATTCATATATTCAAAGATTCCACGGTGTAACTAGCTCATTTATGGGACTCAACATCCCATAATAGCTCAATCTGAGAATAAAGGAGATTACGTGAATCAGAAGTCATTTCACAGTGATTCAATTAACCTCAGCCTAATATTGACAGAATGACATGAGTATAAGCAAAATATTTACCAGTCTGTACAAAATTTTTTGTTTGATTTTAAGTTTGTGCCCAGTGTGTTTGGGCCCCATCAAATTACAGCTGCATAAGAAGATACAGCAAATTATATTGAAATATATGAACACTGTTAAGATATAAAAATGTTTATATATTTTCTGTATATTAGACACATTAACGCATCACATTACATAACGTCACTTACCTATGAACACACTCTGCCGTCCTTTCCCATCCCACCTCACGCTGTTAAGTTGCAGCATGAAGGTTTTTTTTCTCCTTGTTTGAAGATATGTTTGAAGTCTTCATTCACAGTCGTTAAAATCTATGATTCAGTTGGGATGAAATAAGCGGTTGTGCTTTTAACTCCGCTTTCTGTCACTGAAAATCATGTTATCTGCACTCCACTGATGGTGTCTTTTGGTGCTCACTGTGAACACGCTTCCGGTCTCAGGCTGAACATACTCAGAGTTGATCGAGCTAATTACAATCAGCTGTTTTGGAACCGAAAACACAGTTTCTCAGCTCATGCTCTATCAACTCGGAGATCGGAATCAGGCTCAGAGTTTGTTGAGTCTTCGTTGTGAAAAAGGGCCCCGGTGTTTGCTTCTCCGATGTTGTTGCCTTCTCTGGTGCTGTTTGCTATTATTCCCCCCAGCTTTCATGCATTGGTTGTTTTTTCTTGTTTGGATATTTAATACGGACAAACATGCTCTGTAACAATCTAGTGGGATTTCTAAATTCATGAGGGGCACAGGTATCATGTTTGCTTCCTGTGATTAGGATCCAATATATCTGATTTCCACATATGTATTCTGTGTTTATCTGTGTTTTTTTTTTTTTTTTTTACCTTATTTTGAAACGGGGACAAAACTTGTGTGATGATTTTCCTTAATCTAGCATTTCTTTTGACCTTTCTTCAGTGAATTGATATGAAAGTGTTGTCTTAGTCATTAGGAGAGACAACCATCAGATACAGGTTAATCTCTATTGTTTAGCTCTCTTGTGGCCAAATCCTGCAGTTGCATTTGTGGAAAGACATACAAACACAGAATTGTAATGTTCAGACACTGTGCCTCTTTAGAAGGATCACATATTCGGCCCCTTAAAATCACAGCTAGGTAAATCAATCAATATTTATGAAGCCCAATATCGGGAATAGGGTTCCAGTGGCAATATGTGAAGACGTGTCCTTGCTGAGCTCCGCATCTGAACTGCTGAAATTATTGACTCAACTTATCTCTCCACGGAGGATAAAAGGACCTTAGACAAGGACATCTCAGTAGCTGAAATACAAGGAGCAATCCGTAAAATAAAAGGCGGTAAAGCCCCAGGACCCGATGGGTTCCCCATCGAGTTTTATAAAAAATTTGCAGTTAAACTCGCTCCGCTGTTGTACGAAGTATTTATGGAGGCATTACAGGAAGGCTCCCTTCCCCCACGATGACAGAAGGGGTAATCTCAGTCATCCAAAAAGAGACAGAGACCCTTTGAAGTGTGAGAATTACAGGCCAATCAGCCTGCTTGGGGTAGATTATAAAATTTTAACAAAAATATTAGCAACAAGACTGGACTCTGTCATCCACAAGATTGTGCACTCGGACCAATCCAGATTTATCACTGGTCGACAACTATATGGTAACCTCCGACGCCTGTATAACATAATTTACTCCCCAAAAGCAAGCGGCATAGCCGAGGTCGTGATTTCTTTAGATGCCCAAAAAGCATTTGATAGGATAGAATACGAATACCTATTGAAAGTGCTAGAAAAATTCGGATTTGGTGCCACCTTCTGCTCATGGATAAAAGTTCTATATGCAGCCCCTCAAGCAGCTGTCCGCACAAATAATGTATTATCCCAGCGCTTCCATTTACAGAGAGGGATTAGACAGGGGTGTCCACTATTCCCTTTTCTGTTCGATCTTGCTATCGATCCTCTTGCTGCCACAATAAGAAGTGTTGAACATATACATGGGATCACAAGGGGTGAGCGGGTGCACAAATTGGCGCTCTACGCGGACGACCTTCTGTTGTATTTATCTGATCCAGCTGTCTCTATCCCAGTGGTGATGAGTGTTGTTTCAGATTTTGGGACAATATCTGGTTACAAAATTAACACCTCTAAAAGCCTTCTTTTCCCTGTCAGTGAACAAGCGAAACTATTAGCATTTGAATCTTATCCATTTAAAGTGTACCATGAAAAATTTTCATATCTTGGTGTAACAGTTACAAGAAAGTATGGGGACCTCTTTAAATTTAACTTCAAACCTGCCTTAAAGAGGACCAAATTAGACCTCCAGCGATGGTGTGCCCTTCCTATATCCTTAGCAGGGAGGATAAATTCGATGAAGATGTCAGTTATGCCTCGATTTCTTTTTTTATTCCAGATGATACCCATTTGTGTATCGAACTGGATAAAATCATAAACACCTTTCTGTGGAATAAAACCACCCCCAAGGTAAAAAAGATCTATCTACAGCAGCACAAGAAAGTGGGAGGTGTGGGTCTTCCAAACACCATATTTTACTATTGGGCCGCTAATATACATAGAATAATTTACTGGATGTCTACACCAGCGGATCAGGGCAGTCTGGATTGGGTGAACATGGAGTCTGGTTTTAGTAGTCCAGCAGATTTAAGATCTTTGATCAGTGCTCCGCTGCCTATTCACCTTAAGTGGGCAGGAAACCCTGTTGTTATTAAAGGCTCCCTGAAGATTTGGGCACAATGCAGGTCCCACTTCATGATGAGACAGGCCTTCTCAAGCATTCCACTCACTAATAATCCAATGTTTGTACCATCATTGTTAGACTCAACATTCCAGCAATTTTGGCTGTTTTCTGAGTGTTTTCCCTTTTCAGACTAGTTGACTAGTCCTCGTTAAAATTTTCATTAGGTGGACGGGAACATCCCTACCATTCGCCGTTTGGGCGGGGTTGTGGTTAGGGGGAAACAGATTTCAATGGGCAAACTCATTGACACAACACCAGCATTTTATTTACTCAGGCTGCCAGTAATCAAACTTGATTTGCGGCAAACTCTCGCAACCCATGGACAATCATTCTCACATAATTCACTTTAGCCTGAGCAAATAAAGAGCCACACTGTAGCCTCCAGACATGAGTAACAGTACATGTTAATGACTGCTGTGTGTGTGTGTGTGTGTGTGTGTGTGTGTGTGTGTGTGTTGTGTGTTGTGTGTGTGTGTTTGTTTCCTGCAGACGTCCAGCAGCTGTTGGTGGTTAAAGAAGAGGTTCCCCCTGAGCAGCAGGAGTGGAGCTCCAGTGTGGACCAGGAGGACCCAGAGCCTCCACACATTAAAGAGGAACAGGAGGAACTCTGGATCAGTCAGGAGGGAGAGCAGCTTCAAGGGCTGGAGGAGGATGATATCACCAAGTTCACATCCACTCCTGTCCCTGTGAAGAGTGAAGATGATGAAGAGAAACCTCAGTCCTCACAGCTTCATCAAAGACACACTGAACAGATGGAAACAGAAGCAGATGGAGAGGACTGTGGAGGAGCAGAAGCAGCCAGGAACTCAGATCCAGATACACATTTACAACCAGAGACTGATGACGGTGATGATTGGACGGAGACCAGAGAACCTCAGTCGGGTTTAAACTGTCTGAGAAATGATGAAGTCCCTGTGAGTGATTTGATTGTTTGCGAGAAACCATTTAGCTGCTCTGAGTGTGGGAAAAGATTCAGTTGCAATGGAGATCTGAACAAACACATGAGATCACATACAGGGGAGAAACCATTTGACTGCTCTGAGTGTGGGAAAAGGTTTGGCCAGAAGGGACATCTGAGGATTCACATGAGATCTCATACTGGAGAGAAACCATTTAGTTGCTCTGAGTGTGGGAAAAGATTTGGTCACAGTGGAGATCTGAGCAGACACATGAGATTGCATACAGGAGAAAAACCATTTAGTTGCTCTGAGTGTGGGAAGAGATTTGGTCGTATTGGACATCTGAAGGTACACATGACATGTCATACAGGAGAGAGACCATTTAGTTGCTCTGAGTGTGGGAAAAGGTTTGGTCGCAATGGAGAGCTGAGCAGACACATGAGATTGCACACAGGAGAGAAACCATTTAGTTGCTCTGCCTGTGGGAAAAGATTTGGTCGCAATGAAGAGCTGAAGACACACATGAGATGTCATACAGGAGAGAAACCATTTGACTGCTCTGAGTGTGGGAAAAGATTCGGTTGCAATGGAGATCTGAACAAACACATGAGATTGCATACAGGAGAGAAAACATTTAGTTGCTCTGAGTGTGGGAAAAGATTTCATTGCAGTGGAGACTTGAAAAAACACATAAGATCACATACAGGAGAGAAACCATTTAGCTGCTCTGAGTGTGGGAAAAGATTCGGTTGCAATGGAGACCTGAACAAACACATGAGATCTCATACAGGAGAGAAACCATTTAGCTGCTCTGAGTGTGGGAAAAGATTTGGTCTCAGAGGAAATCTGAAGGCACACATGAGATCTCATACAGGAGAGAAACCATTTAGTTGCTCTGAGTGTGGGAAAAGATTCGGTTGCAATGGAGATCTGAAGAGACACATGAGATCTCATACAGGAGAGAAACCATTTAGCTGCTCTGAGTGTGGGAAACGATTTAGTCAAAGTGGAGATCTGAACAAACACATGAGATCTCATACTGGAGAGAAATCATTTAGCTGCTCTGAGTGTGGGGAAAGATTTTGTCAGAGGGGACACCTGACGAGACACATGACATCTCATATAGGGTAGAAACCATTTAGCTTCTCTGAGTGTGAGAAAAGATTCAGTTGCAATGGAGATCTGAAGAGGCACATGAGATCACATACAGGAGAGAGACCATTTAGTTGCTCTGGGTGTGGGTAGAGATTTAGGTGCAGTGCATATCTGAGGGCACACATGAGATCTCATACAGGGGAGAAACCATTGTATCGCTCCAAGTGAGAATATATTCGGTTGCAGTACAAATTTAAAAAGTCACGAGATCTCATACAGGAGAGAAACAGGTTACAGTGGTGTTTTAAAGATACACATGAGAGAAATCATTTAGCTGTTCAATTTGTGGAACAAATGGATGAGGAATTCTCATGAGGACAACTCATGATGGGGAAAACTGATTCAGCTGTTCAGTTTGGAAAAAAAATCTTTTATTTGAAAAAAGACTAAGAAACAACCATGGGAACTCATACAGGACAAACACTTTCCACCTTCAGTGTTTTTATGAAATTTTTTACACAAACTGGACAGTTACACAAATACATAAAAACAAACACAAGAGAGAAACCTTTCAGCTGCAGTGTTTGGCACTAAAGATTCACTTGGCCTTAACAACTCAGAAACTATCAATGTTCTGTTTGTTAGTCTGCACAACCTCATCAAACTCAAACTGAGGAGAGCAGAGAGGCAGAGCCTCCAGCCAGCAGCTCAACTACACAGATGGAACCAGAAGTTAATGGAGAGGACTGTGGAGGACCAGAATCAGCCAGATACACATTTTCAACCTGAGACTGATGATAAGACGGAAGACTCTTCTAAACCTGTGACTGATGACAGTGATAATAGTTGGAAGGAGACCAGAGAACCTCTGTCAGTCAGTCATGTGACACTCAATACTAACCAAAAACAATTAAGTTACTCAGTGTGGGGTAAAAAGATTTGTCTGTCAGAGATGCTCAGTTTTTACAGTCCACAGCTCCTCTGCATAGTCTCTGCCATCTTTCCTTCTCTCATCTTATGTGCAGCAGCACTGTGCAGTCAAGGGCTGTACCTTGGGCTGATGCAGGCACATCAGAGGGGACACCGCTGAGTGACCTTCATGACTCAGCCTTCATTTGGAATTGTGTTATGAGCTTTACACTCCCAGTTTGGAGAAGCAGACAAGAGAACTGGCATGGTTAGGTCGCTTCCCAAAGTCACACAAAACACAAACTTTTAAAAAATATATATATATTTTTTCCTCCCTCCCTATTGTAAAAGCAGCAGCAGCCAGGGGTTTAAATATAGACAGTACTGGTAGTGCGGTTGCACTGGAGCCTGTGGGGTGGGGGGACCTTGCAAATGATTCAGATTTCCACTTCGGAACTACAGCTGTGTTTCTAAAGGAAAAAAAAATCACATTTGAATTAAAAATTGTGCCATTTGCTACAGGCTACTTGACCTGAAACATGCCAACACATCTCTATCATAATTTTCTTTTTTCTTTTCTGTCCTTTTTGTAAAATAGTCAGTAGCAATCTACAACAAAATGATATGCTGATTCTACATGAACCTGAAAAACCATGAATAAACTATATGTATTTTAAATGATTCAATTAAATGAATAATTTCTTATGTCTTTGATACTTTTGTCATGTACAGGCATACAATGATGATTGTTGGGTAACATGTATGTTGATCTTGCCTAGTGTCGAGTCTCTATTTGGTCATGGGACAAGTTGATGCAAGAAGGGCAAACTATTCTCCTTAACATCTTCTCTTGTGAACTTGATGTTTCTGTCAACTGAGTTGATGTGTTCAGTGAAAGCTTGTACCTCTTGAGTTTTGTTTTTAACCCATGTGTCATCCACATATCTGAACCAGTGGCCCGGTGCTGTTCCCTCAAAGGAGTTCAAGGCTCTGTATTCTACATCCTCCATGTACAGGTCAGCCACAATGGCGATACTGGTGAGCCCATGGCACAGCCATGTTTCTGTCTGTAAAAATTGCCATTGTATTTGAAATAGGTAGTGTTCAGGCAGAGATACAGTAGTTGGCATATCTGATCTGGACTGAGCTTGGTTCTGTTATGGAGGGTGTTGTCATGTAGCAACCGTTGTCTGACTGTTTCCGCTGCCTCCATGGTTGGAATGCAAGTGAACAGGGAGGTCACATCATAGGATACCATGGTATCATCTGTATCGATCTTTAAACCTCTTACTTTGTTCACAAAGTCTATGGAGTTCTGGATATGGTGGGGCGTATTGCCCACCAAGGGAGCCAGGATGTTGCCTACATGTTTGGCAATGTTAAATGTGACCGCGTTTATGCTGCTGACGATGGGTCTGAGGGGGGGGGGGGCCTTCTTTGTGAATCTTGGGGAGCCCATATATGCACAGGATGGCATCTTGAGGGTACAAACGGTGACATTGTAGGCGATCATTGGTGCCCTCTTTCTGTAGTTTTTGTAGGCATTCTATTGTCTTTTTCTTGTAACCACTGGTTGGGTCTCGTTTCAGAGTTTCGTAGGTGTTAGTATCACTGAGTAATGTAGAGACCTTATTGTGATAGTCAGATGTATTAAGAATTACCGTACATCTCCCTTTATCTGCTGGAAGGATGGTAATGTTTGGATCCTTGCACAGGGATGTCACAAAACAACCACTAAACAAATGCATGGCCCAACACAGAAGGGCTAACTCGTCAGGGCAAGACTCAGCTGTCTATTTACACCTCAAGGAGAAAGTAAACTCCTTTGAAGACAGCAATGTGCACATCTTGGACAGGGACGACAGATGGTTTGAAAGAGGTGTAAAAGAATCCATCTATGTGAAATTGGAAAAACCATGTCTCAATAGAGGAGGAGGTCTGCGACACCACCCATCCCCCACCTATAATGCTGTCCTTTCATCCTTGCCCAGGAGATTTAACAGCTTAACCTCTAAAACCAATAGTTGTTTACAAATGGCCTCATGTGACTAACGACTCCAGTGACCACCGGTGCAGTAGGAGTTTCAACGACCGTCGTTGACACACCATTGGAGTACTAATGAACCAGTGACATCATTGGCTTTGTGAAGACCTCCTCAGAGGTTAAATACCTGGGTTTTCCACGCCAGTTTGTCAGGCTAGTTCCAGCCTAGTCAGACAAGCATGAACTGATGAAGCCTCTTGGAAAAGAGGTGAAACGTCTTCTAAGACCAAACAAAGTCCAGTTGCGTTCGATTAAATTGCCTTGAGATGTACTGGTAAGATTACACAAGGTGTGAACTGTCCCATATGTTGTATGCAAAAAGAACTTCTTGTATCAGCTTTTTTAATCTTATTATAAAAATAAAACGTTACATTTTAGATCACGAGATTCACACCTGAGTGTTAATTGGTGCATTATAATGCTTTAGAGTTTCCCTTAATAACAGTTTATCACTGCTGACTTATTAAATCGGAAATCTACGTCTTCTAAGTGAAACATAATGCAGAATTCAGCAGCAGACCTCAGTAATATAAAGCTTTAGTAAAACAAATAACTTGAGGCATTGGTGTTTTTTTTCTTGTTGTTTTTTTTTAAAAGATTTTTTTATTTGGGCATTTTGCCTTTAATGGACAGGACAGATAAAGGGTGAAAGGGGGAGGAAAGAGAAAGAGAGAGGGGGGATGACATGCAGCAAAGGGCCACAGGCTGGATTCAAACCCGGGCCACTGTGGCAACATTCTTGTATATGGGGCGCCTGCTCTACCCACCAAGCCACCGACGCCCCAAGAGGCATTGATTTTACATGATATGAAAGAATTCAGGCAAATCAGTAACACACTCAGAATAGATGACTAAACACTGTGTCCAATGTACTCTGATTTAACTCTGCCATCTAGTGGACACTTATCCGAATTCAATGTATCCCAAATACTGTTACATCAGCTTCTCCTCCAAAACTGGTGAAATGGCTGCACCCAATAATAAACTTTTTTAAAAGTCAGAAATGTGCCTGTTATGGCATTTTCTGTCATCTTAATGTGTATTTGATGTGTAAAGATGAACAAATTTGACTTGTTAATACGGATGACAAAACAGATGTTTAAAACCCTTCCGCACCAGGCTAACTGGAAATTTCAGAGATATGTAAATTAAGTAAACCTGTTTGTTATTTTCAGTCGTAACTGTAACGTTTCAAGATATATGGTTCAAAACGGTGATTCGTCCTGTCTGATGTTTCTGCTGTGCTTATCTTATGTACTGACCTGCTCTACCAGCAGGGAAGCTAAGGAATGTACTGCTGTGAACAGGGTTCACAGTAAAATGTATTTTTGCCACCTAAAACCTTCAACGTCAGTTTAATTGTTTATATTTGGAATAAACCTCACAGAGGCTGCGGCAGATCAGCACCTCCTGTGATCTGAAATGATCGTTTTTGTCAGTGGAGTCTGGTGGCTTTGCGATAACAGCTTCAGTTCACTACCGGAAAGGGCTTTCTGACTTTAAGGTAAAGTGGTGAAAATATTTGAAATTTAGACATTTGCTCAGTGCCATTTGATTTTATGAACATGATGTGGGTTGGTTTTTACTCGCAAGTTATTGTAAAGAAAACCTGTGATTCAGTCTGAAGCCATACAAACAGGTAGTAAAAAAATCTATCTTAATAAAAGAACATCGTGCATTGTATACAACAGTTTGTGGGTGCTACATGTGATAGGAGGAAGGAAATGGTAGAGGGTGAAATATAATTCATCATGTTCTGATGGAAATAGAAGCATTTCACAACTTTGCTGTTTAGGTAAAAAAAAAAAACTCAAGCAAATATTTCCATGTTTCCCACACATTCATTACCATTTATTACGTGTGCTGTTGAAATAGATGTATATACTGTTCCGTTTTTATTCACCACACCATCTCAGTGCAGAATGTACTATTTGCTTTCACTCGTCTCTGCAGCGGCTGCATCAATCTGATCTGATCAGATCAGCCCTGATCTAAACAGCTTATCAATTACGTACCCCACGACTTGCACTGCTGCTGAGGAAAAAAGAAGACAATTCATGAAGACTTCTGCCTGTGTTGCATCCATCATTTGTTGGTGCAACTGTCCAGTCTGTGATAAAGATTTCATACAAATGCTAGCGCTGAAAAGTCTTTGTCCTGTACGAGTTCTTGTTTTTACAATTTTATACCAAATAAAAGTTTTAGGGTTTGTTTGTTTTTTTTCAAACTGAAAAGCTGAATCACTTTTCTACTTCATGAAGTTCTCATGTGTCCAAGGAAATTTCCACTTTGACTAAATGACATTCCACAAATTGAACAGCTAAAAGGTTTCTCTCCTGTATGACACATCATGTGTTTCTTCAGATGTTGAGTTTGACGAAAACTTTTCCCACACTCAAAGCAGCTGAATGGTTTTTCTCCTGTATGAGATCTCATGTGTATCTTCAAAATTCCACTTTCACTAAATATTTTCCCACACTCAGAGCAGTCAAAAGATTTCTCTCCTGTATGACATCTCATGTGTATCTTCAAAACTCCACGTTGTCTAAATCTTTCCCCGCGCTCAGAGCACTTAAATGGTTTCTCTCCTGTATGAGCTCTCATGTGGTCCTTCAGATGATGACTTCGACCATATCTTTTCCCATAATCAGAGCAGCTAAATGGTTTCTCACAAAGAATCAAATCACTCACAGGGACTTCATCATTTTTTAGACAGTTTAAACCTGACTAAGTTTCTTTGGTCACCTTCCAACCATCACTGTCATCAGTCTCTGGTTCAGAAGACTCTCTAGTCTTGTCATCAGTCTCAGGTTGTAAATGTGTATCTGGATCTGAGTTCCTGGCTGGTTCTGCTCCTCCACAGTCCTCTCCCTCTGCTTCTGTTTCCATCCGTTCAGTGTGTCTTTGATGAAGCTGTGAGGACTGAGGTTTCTCTTCATCATCTTCACTCTTCACAGGGACAGGAGTGGATGTGAACTTGGTGATATCATTCTCCTCCAGCCCTTGAAGCTGCTCTCCCTCCTAACTGATCCAGAGTTCCTCCTGTTCCTCTTTAATGTGTGGAGGCTCTGTGTCCTCCTGGTCCACACTGGAGCTCCACTCCTGCTGCTCAGGGGGAACCTCTTCTTTAACCACCAACAGCTGCTGGACGTCTGCAGGAAACAGTAAACACACACACAGATGTTCCAGAGAAATGTTGTCATTCATTCACATCACAGCTCAAAAACTTCTTACTGAACTTTTACAGATCTCTGAGCATCAAACAGCTTCACAGTGTTCACTCAGCTGTGTCAAGGCCAAAACACACCGGTGGCAAACAACGCAAGACCCCCTGCCCCTCCCTCATGAACCCCTCACTCACAGTTAATGCACTTAAATTGAGTTGATGCCGCCCTCGTCAGCGCATCATCTCATCTTCATCCTCCTCTTCATTCTCATTCTCCACGTTTGGCATCATCACTCTATCCTCCACGCTAGTGCTGGAAGGTGTGTGTGTGAACCGCTGTCCACTCTCACTCACGTTTTTGGAGTAACAAACGTAAAGCAGACTGACTACTACTGACCACTTTCTCTTTTCTTTTGCTGGTAGGTCATCTTTGCTGGTGCTTTGATATAATTTGCCTCGTACAATAAAGTCATCAGTTGTCCCTCTCACGTCTTTCTCCTTTTAAATTATATCATCCCTCACACTAAGTGTCACACACTAATAATTCCCAAGCGCAAACGTTGACAAATACAGGTTCCATGTGAAGTGAAATTTTAGCAAATTCCCACAATTTTGCTGCATGAATTCACACAAAAATCCTGATGGTGGCTCAAGAGGAGGAGGCGCGTCTGGGCCAGTCAGAGGCCCAGGAGGCAGAGAGACTGGGAGAGTGAGAGAGCAGAACTTCTCCTACAGTTTTCCTGGTGACATCACAGAGTGAAATTTCACTGTAAAGTACTGTCCAGTCAGGTTTAAAGACGGTCTTTCAATTAGGTCTACGAATGGGGCATCCTGTGGAGATAAGGGCCAAATGGCTACATTTTGTTTGAAGAACAAAGAACCTTTACATGTCCAATTTAGATCTGCAAAAATGACAAATCATATGTGGTCCAGTGAATCCCAACAACACAAACTGTATTGTTGACTAATTCTTGGGTGGAGGACTGAAGCTTAGAAAACATGAATTTAATTGAATTCTGAACCAACATGAAATAAAGAATTTCGCTGCATCCCAGGTTAAATTAAAGGGTTCTGATGGGAAAGTAACAACAAGAGAAAGTTTAAAATAAGCCCTGCATTTAAGGCCTGAAGAAAAGACCCATGTTTGTAGGAAGGTGAACTTGATGTAAACAAACCAAACTATCCCCATAAGACTCTTTTCTCTTCAGCTCTGTTAACTTGTACTTTACTTAAGTATTTCTATTTCCTGCTATTTTATACTTCTACTCTACAACATCTCAAAGGTTCATATTGTACATTCATACTACACTACATTTGTTTAACAGCTGGAGTAACTTCGCTGCTTCACCAACGTTCTCAGCATTTGGACTTTAGACATGTTCACACTTTAAAAACACAACAAAGACACTCTGCTAACACACCTTTCTATCAGACGCCATCTTGTTCAAACAGTGTGACGTTCGCAACAGTAAAGAGTAAATGAATTAATCAGCTTCAAAATAAAAGTCCAGAAGTGTTCCTGAAATTGCAGGCTTCCTCAGAAAAACACACTCAGGAGGATAAATGATGAAAATACACTTTTTTGAAATAATGACATTTATGGTGCTCTTAAAGTGTGTAATCAGATTAAATATCTTGGTCATTATATTGCCAATGATTTATCTGATGATAGAGACATCCACAGACAGTGTTGGAAGTTGTATGCACAGGCTAATATGCTTGCTCACAAATTTAGTATGTGCTAAGTTGATGTAAAGTTAGCTCTTTTCAGAGCATTTTGCACTCTGCTATATACTGCCCACTTCCTCCTATAGAAGGAATAATATGCACAACAAATCTAATGGTCTAATGCTCGTGGATGCACTTGTATCCTCTGCCTGCATCTCACTCTCTGCATCACCTTCAGCCACAACATCAGAATCCATCTCTTCTTCCTGTTCTGTCCATTCTCCCTCAAAATCAGTCTCTCCCTGCCTTCTCTCCTCTCCTCTGTTCCCTCAACATCTGGACCATCTGGCTTTGGCTCACGCTCATTGTTGTTGCTTAACCATATGGCTTTTAATGTTACAGTTTCAGCTGAAAATAACAACAGAAATAAACAGGTTTACTTTATTACATATCCCTGCTTTTCAAAACAGTTTCTACCTGGGAGGCTTGGACTGGCATCACTGTCATTCAGTCTGCGAAGACATCATCAATATTCATGTGAGCGCTGATGGATTATGTGTTAAAGGTTTGATTTTATTTCCTCAGTGTTCCACATATGGATTCCCTATGTAAACTGTTTATTAATATTTAGTGATCTTAATGTTGTGTCCTTGTGTACATGGTCTGTGTGGATTTTATCATTGTCTTTCTCTTTTTCCATCTTCGTAGTATTTTACTGAGTTAACTAATGGATTAGGGTATACACTGGAAAGTGTCTTGATTAAGCCACTCCAAGGATTTTTTGCATCTCTTCATCACACTTGTTGCTTGTGTACTACTTTTTTTATTTTGCATATGTGAAAACAAAAAACTAAATTCTAAAACAATTGATACGGTTCAATAAATGTAATTCTTTCAAAAAATCGTATTTTAATAATTTATCCTCCTGCATGTGCTTTTCTGAGTAAGCCTGCAATTCCATTAACACTTCTGGACTTTTATTTTGAAGCTGATTAATTCATTTACCCCGGAAGCTGTACTCTTTACTGTTGCGAACGTCACACTGTTTGAACAAAATGGCGTCTGATAGAAAGGTGTGTTAGCAGAGTGTCTCTGTTGTGTTTTTAAAGTGTTAACATGTCTAAAGTCCAAATGCTGAGAGCGTTGGTGAAGCAGCGACTAACTGCGGCTGCTGAAGAGATATTTGGGCTGGTTGAAAGAACGATAGCAGAGTACGAGGAGGAACTTTGTCGATCAAAAGAGGAGAACGAGAAACGGAACTAATGGACGCTGTTTTCAACCCTCAGCTTCGGTTACACAGAGCAGGTTTGTTCATTAAACATTACAAGTTCATTATTAATGATGTAACTGCAGGTTTGTTCAATAAATATTCAGTCTGTCGACGTTTATACGCCGGGTTAGCTTCTCTTGTGCCGTTAGCTTCTCTTGTGCCGTTAGCTTCTCTTGTGCCGTTAGCTTCTCTTGTGCCGTTAGCTTCTCTGGATTTATTAAATCCTCCGCTGTCATTCGCTGTTTTTCCTCTTTTGCTTTCAGACATTGTTTTTTTTTTCTCCTTGTTTGTATATTTCATGTGGACAAACATGCTCTATAACAATCTAGTGGAATGTCAAAATTCATGAGGGGGACAGGTATCATGTTTACTTCCTGTGGGTTCCTGTAGGTCCGTGTACTTTTTGTCAGTCTTTCGTTTTAACCAAATAACGGGAAAACGGAAATACCATGGGTTTTTCATTTTTTCATTTTAAACAACAACAACAAAAAAATACAAATGATAAAACAGAGCTGTTTTTCTGTTTTTGTTGACTGAATAAAAAAAAAACGAAAAAGAAACAAATTCAAATAACGGTCCGATTTTGGTTTCTTCCAATGCCTGTTTTCATCTTTCCTCTTGAGAAGAACGTGAAGAAAAGTAAGACAGGTGAGAAACAAGGTGTCATTACTCTATTACCCAAATCTGGTAAGGACAAAAGGTATATTGATAACCTGAGACCAATAACTTTATTAAATGTTGACTACAAATTACTTACTCTTATTTTTGCTAATCGGTTGAAAACAGACATAGGACAGATTGTAAGTGAAACTCAATCGGGATTTATTAGAGATAGGTCTATACATAATAATATTAGGTTGGTTCTTGATTTACTTGACTATAATTATTTGATTGAAGATAAAGGCTTTAGCTTATTCTTAGATTTTTACAAAGCCTTTGATTCTGTTGAGCATTGTTTTATAATGAAATCTTTAGAGTATTTTGGCTTTGGTGCAAAGTGTATTAAAGTAATTAATATAAGAATTAGAACCGGATACCTCACTCTACCCATATCACCAAAAGCTAAAGAAACACATTTTATAACCTTAAATGATATCTATCCTTGTAATGAGTTTCTGAGACAAAGATTCAACATCGATAAAAACAACTGTACTTTTTGTGACTCTGACATTGAGACGTTAGAACACTTGTTTTTTAACTGTACTTATACCAGAGTGTTTTGGGAAGCTTTCCAAGACTGGATATCTGAAAAGGACAATCAATCACCCAAGCTGGAATACAAAGACATTAAGTATGGAGTCATAATACAAAGCAAAAAACGGGAAATGATGTATAGCAGTTTAATTATTATTGCAAAACAATTTATCCACAGATGCAGATTCATGAAGAACCACCCACTGTTCTTAGTTTATATGAATAGATAGCAAACTATAAAAAAAAAACCACTGAAATGTATTAAAACATGACAACTTGAATGTATTAATTTCTGTTTAGACCTCTGACTTCTATTTCAGTTATTTATTTATTTTATTTTATTATTGATATATGTGCTGTTACAAAATATGCTGTAAATGCTCAGTCTGGAAAACTATATTTTTTATATTGAAAGTTTTGAATGTAATGCCAGACTTTATCAATCAGACAAATTAATAAGTAAATAAATACACCAAAAAATTAACCGATGGAAACGGGAATTGATTGCATGTAGATTAATATTGTGCATTTGATTCATCTACACAGCATGAGTAAAGTCTTAGATGAAAGATTTGCATTTTTTGGTGCAATACAGTTTGCAATATAGTTTAACCAACACTGACCAGCAATTGCTGTGTGTGCAGAGTTGTTACTGTTAGCAGTGGTATTTAACTGGGTTTCCACCGTAATGCACTGTTGCCTGAGCGAAACAGAGTGGAAGTAGGTTAAGCTGACTCTCCACCAGTAGATAGCAGTATGAGTACTTAAATGTATGCCTGGCTTGTCTCTTTGTGACCTGTTGGCTTATTTTCCAGGTTATTGATGCAGATGTATTTAATACTATTCATTTAATTTGATATTTGATGTTTATGGTTTATTTACAACCTAGTCATAGATAGACAATTTAAAACATAAACAATTTCCCCTCGGGGATCAATAAAGTATTTCTGATAGCATGTATTTATTTTTCATTTCAGAACCACACGTAGGCTTACCTTTATGGAAGAATGAGCATGTGTTGATGGTGTGGCAGAAATGAAAAATAGAGACACATTTGGGTTGTTCTTATCAGACACGATTCCGTGGATCAGGCTTCAGTTACCAGCCAGTCATAGCACCACCTGTACACTATACCTTCATGGTTTACTCTCAGCTCAGAGTCAAACCTGCATGTCCTTCTGTTCAAACTCTGCTGGTAGCATCTTACATTAGAAATTTCTTGATGTAGGCTGTTTGGTCTAAAAAATGATTTACAGGACTGCAGAAATAGGACATAGCCAATACAAAGGCAATGATTCAGACAACAAAAACAGAAAAACAGCTCTGTTTTATCATTTGTATTTCTTTATATATATATATTATTTTTTTTTAAACGAAAAAATGAAAAACCATGGTATTTCCGTTTTCCCGTGATTTGGTTAAAACGAAATATCAGACTGACAAAAAGTACACGGACCCACAGGCCTCAAATAACAGATTTACCGTTTTTTGGTTTTTGAATTACAAATTAATTAAGAATTATCCAATGATACCCAGACCATAAATGTGTCATCTGTAAATATAAAACACCTTCCACAAATTCAAAGAAGATTTGTAAACTCACAAAAATATTTTGCAAATATAAAACGGATCTGCAAATACATAAACACATTCCACAAATAAAAAATATCCTTGAATACATTAAACTAATTTGCAAATAAATTAAAAGCATTTGTGAATATCTTCCTAGCATTTACAGCTTCAAACAGGCATTTGTGAACTCAGTTTTTATTTGCAAATTGAAAAAACAGTTGTGGATCTCAGTTCTACGCGTGTGGATGTGCTTTTTACATGTACGGCATTTTGAAACAAACTTTCTGCTGGTCTGAATGAAAATGCACTCGTATCACTCAGCCATTTTCGGATAGGGCGTGATCTCCGGCTGATGACATCATTTCTGCATTTCAAAGTAAGAGCACGCAGTCTTTCTATGAGCTCCTATTTTTTTTTTTTTTTGAATGATCAGCGTTAAGTAACGTGCATTCATTGTTTTATGTTAATGTCATACAGTGAGTATTAGTGTGTGTTCATTTGTTCTATGTATATTATCTGGCACACCCTTTTGTATACATTTCTGTTTGAGTATGAAAGGCACGACCATGCTTGTGGGCAACCTTCTTTCAGGCAGTCACACATTTCCTCCAAAACTTGACAATATTCAACATGAAATTTCTCGTGAATTCAATATTTTTTAGACATCAGTAACAGCAGCTGGTTGCGATGATGCATCTTTTATTTCTAGAATACAAAATTTACAGATAAAGACAATGTTTCCTCTAGGATTTTTTTTCAGCAGCGGGGGGAGGGGGTGAGAGACATCCCTTGGCCAAATACCGAGTACCAAATACCGAATGCCGTTTTTTAGATTTTTCATTAGTTTTTGCAGATGAACCCCCTCCAGATTAGTGTTGTCATGGTACCAAAATTGGGACCCACGGTACGATACCAGTGAAAGTATCACGGTTCTGAGTAGTATCACGATACCACAGCAAAAATGAGGCAGATGTGCCTTTTGTCATTTATAAAAAGATAAATCACTTTTTTATAATACATCAATGATATTTCAATGGAATATATTACTTATTGACTTATTCATACTTCAAAAACAGCATCAATAAGTGATGAACATAGGGGGGATCAAAATAAAATAAATAAATAAAATAAAAATCAACCAGCCACCCTCCTCCCCTGACAAGTAAAGAACAGTCCCTTCATAAGTCAAGAACAGTCCCTAAAGTGTGGTGAGGTTTGTGGGCTGTTCCCTGCCACAAAGAGAGAAATGTGAACGGCTCGTTTCTCCTCTGATACGCCACATACCGTGTGCCACCATGGCTTAGCTGTTCAGGTACTTTTGGGCAGTCATGACAACAAGTTATTCATCTGGAGCTGGACTTCTCCGTCGCTGGTAAACCGTTATCATGTGCCGCCGTATATGACAGGAATACGTATTCCTGTCTGTGTCTGTGACCCCCGTTCAACCCACAACCGGCGGGATTCGCCGTTTCGTTTCTGCTGCTGATTGAAATCTGTCCTCACACAGCATGCTGAATGATTTATTTTGCCCGCACAAAACTATTTTTTGTCGCAAATGCAAGTGCGGTGACGGACGGAGTAAAATATCGTCACACTGCCAACATTTTACTCCGTCCGTCACTGAACGCTGTTTGATTGCGTTATCAAAACACACCTCTATTATTCGGCCTTGCTTTTCACTTATTCCACCGAATACCAAATGTATATATTTTTTTGCAATATTCGGCCAAATATATTTGGTGCATTCCTAAATATGAGCCTTCCCCCCCTCCCCTCACCGCTGCTCTCCTCACTACACTGGCTGCTGTGCTCTGAAAGTGCACAGATGTCTCAGAGCGGTAGTGGTGGATTTGCAAAATAAATGTTTTGAAGGAGCAGCAGTGGCGGCAATAATTTAGCAGCGGCATGCTGCCGCTGCTAAATGAATGTAGCGGAAACACTGAAAGAGCCACACTGTAACCTCCAGACATGACAAGAGTAACAATACATGTTAATGATTTGTGTGTGTGTGTGTGTGTGTGTGTGTGTGTGTGTGTGTGTGTGTGTGTGTGTGTGTGTACTGTTTCCTGCAGACGTCCAGCAGCTGTTGGTGGTTAAAGAAGAGGTTCCCCCTGAGCAGCAGGAGTGGAGCTCCAGTGTGGACCAGGAGGACCCAGAGCCTCCACACATTAAAGGGGAACAGGAGGAACTCTGGATCAGTCAGGAGGGAGAGCAACTTCAAGGGCTGGAGGAGGATGATATCATCAAGTTTACATTCACTCCCATCCCTGTGAAGAGTGAAGATGATGAAGAGAAACCTCAGTCCTCACAGCTTCATCAAAGACACACTGAACAGATGGAAACAGAAGCAGATGGAGAGGACTGTGGAGGAGCAGAACCAGCCAGGAATTCAGATCCAGATACACATTTACACCCAGAGACTGATGACAAGACTGGAGAGTCCTCTGAACCTGAGAGCTCCAGTGTGGACCAGGAGGACTCAGAGCCTCCACACATTAAAGAGGAACAGGAGGAACTCTGGATCAGTCAGGAGGGAGAGCAGCTTCAAGGGCTGGAGGAGGATGATATCATCAAGTTCACATTCACTCCTGTCCCTGTGAAGACTGAAGATGATGAAGAGAAACCTCAGTCCTCAGGCAGGAACTCAGATCCAGATACACATTTACAACCAGAGACTGATGACAGTGATGACTGGAAGGAGACCAGAGAACCTCAGTCAGGTTTAAATTCTCTGGAAAATGATGAAGTCCCTGTGAGTGATTTGATTGTTCGTGAGAAACATTGCTCTGAGTGTGGGAAAACATTTAGTCGCAGTGGAGATCTGATGGTACACATGAGATCTCATACAGGAGAGAAACCATTTAGTTGCTGTGAGTGTGGGAAAAGATTTAGTCGCAGTGGAGATCTAAATGGACACATGAGATGTCATACGGGAGAGAAACCATTTGACTGCTCTGAGTGTGGGAAAAGATTTCGTCAAAGTGGACATCTGAAAAGACACATGAGAGTCCATACAGGAGAGAAACCTTTTAGCTGCTCTGAGTGTGGTAAAAGATTCACTTGCAGTGAAGGTCTGAGGGGACACATGAGATCTCATACAGGGGAGAAACCATTTAGCTGCTCTGAGTGTGGGAAAACATTTGGTTTCAGTGGCGATTTGAAGACACACATGAGATCTCATACAGGAGAGAAACCATTTAGCTGCTCTGCATGTTGCAAAAGATTTGGTAAAAATGTAGATTTGAAGAAACACATGAGATCTCATACGGGGGAGAAACCATTTAGCTGCTCTGTGTGTTGCAAAAGATTTGGTCAAAGTGGGAATTTGAAGAAACACATGAGATCTCATACAGGAGAGAAACCATTTTGCTGCTCTGAGTGTGGGAAAACATTTGCTTTCCGGGGAGATGTGAAGAAACACATGATATCTCATACAGGGGAGAAACCATTTAACTGCTCTGTGTGTTGCAAAAGATTTGGTCGAAATGGAGATTTGAAGAAACACATGAGAGCTCATACAGGGGAGAAACCATTTAGCTGCTCTGAGTGTGGGAAAAGATTTGGTTATAGTGAAAATTTAAAGATACACATGAGATCTCATACAGGAGAGAAACCATTTTGCCGTTCAGTTTGTGGAAAATCATTTACACAATGTGGAAATTTACTTACACTCATGAGGAGAACTCATGAAGGGGAAAATTGATTGACCTTTTATTTGGAAAAAGACTGTAAAAAACAACCGTGAAAACTTGTACAGGACAAACACTATTCAGTTTCAATGTTTGTATGAAATCTTTTACACCAACTGGACAGTTACACGAATACATTAAATCCCACATAAGAGAGAAACCTTTTAGCTGCAGTGTTTGTCACTAAAGATTCACTTGACCTTAACAACTCAGAAACTATCAATGTTTTGTTTGTTAGTCTGCACAGCCTCCTCAAACTCAAACTGAGGAGAGCAGAGAGGCAGAGCCTCCAGCCAGCAGCTCAACTACACCGATGGAACCAGAAGTTAACGGAGAGGACTGTGGAGGACCAGAATCAGCCAGATACACATTTTCAACCTGAGACTGATGATAAGACAGAAGACTCTTTTAAACCTGCGACTGATGACAGTGATAATAGTTGGAAGGAGACCAGAGAACCTCTGTCAGTCAGTCATGTGACACTCAATACGAACCAAAAACAATTAAGTTACTCAGTGTGAGGTAAAAAGATTTGTCTGTCAGAGGTGCTTATGGTCACGTGACAAGTTGATACAATTTATAGTATCTAGTTTAGGTGCAAAATCTGTTTTTATTTTATGTTTTAATAAGGATCCCCTTTAGCTGTGCCCTAAAGAAGAGCTAGTCTTCCTGGGGTCCATATTAAACAATACATTTAAAACATACAGTTTAAAAAACAAGACATAAAGAAGACAAAAACAAAATTAAACAACAAACTTAAGTTAAACTTTACAGTACATATATATATATTTCATCCTCAAGCAAAAAATATACATGAAGCCTTCTAGTGTACAGTAACAATACATGAAAATCAGATCAAGATACATCCTATCGTGTGTGTGTGCGCGTGCCTATGTATGTGCCTGCGTGTGCATGTATGGTATCCTACAGGTATGATATTCCCAGGTGTTTCTTAATTTGCTTTTTAAATATTGATTGTTGTGTCAATTTAGTCATTGGCAGTGGTAAGGAATTCCATATTTTCATTAATCTATATTCGACTGTTTGCTTCAGAAAATTAGTGTTTGGTTTAGGAAGTGAAAACCGACCCTCTGATGCTTGTCTAGTGACATATATATAAGACTCTCAATTGTGTTTTAACTGATCGTACTGATATGATGGAGTTTTGGATTGTAAAATCTTCCATATTGAAGATACAAGTGCAGCATTCATTCTGTCCTCAACTTTTAACCATTGTAGACAGATATGCACTTGTATTGTATTGACATTGGAAAACAAGGCGTGCCGTGTTGTTCTGAACCAACTGGAATTTGCTTAGATCTTTTTTAGTAGCATTTGCCCATACAATTTGACAGTAGTCAAGCTGTGAGAGGACAGTATTATTTATTACCATTTTAGTTAATTCTGATGTAAGATATTTTCTGCACCGCCTTACCACTGCCAATGCCTTACCCATTCCGTTCACAACAGTGACAACAGTGTCAGTGTGTTTTGACTAGGAATGCTTATTATCAAGAAAGATGCCCAGGAGCTTAATTTCCTTAACTTGCTGGATTGGTGTTTTATTTATAAAGAGATTTAGTTCTGGCTCTCTCCTGAGATAATAATTTGAACCAAATACAATGCATTTCATTTTGGTTGTATTGAGTATCAATTTGTTTTGAAAGACCCATTTCCCAACTATGTCTAGCTCCTTGTTTAAGATGACATTTAGATCAACAGATCTTGTTGCTGATGCATACACTGTAGTGTCATCTGCGTACATTGTTAATTTGGCATCTTTCAGTATGAGAGGTAAATCATTAGTAAATATTGTGTACATAAGGGGACCTAGGCAGCTTCCTTGAGGAATTCCACATTCTAAAGACATGCTATCTGAGTAATCACCATTAAAGAAAACTCTCTGCAATCTATTTGTCAAATAACTTTACATCCAGGCTATTGCAGATGCTCTAAATCCATAAGACTCCAGCTTTTCAAGAAGGAGATTGTGGTCAATTACATCAAAGGCTGCTGTAAAGTCTAATAGGACTGCTCCACAGATCATTTTATTATCTAAATCTCTGTACCAGTCATCTGTCATTTGAACTAGAGCTGTGCTTGTAGAATGTCCTTTTCTATAAGCATGCTGGAAGTTTGATATCAAATTATTTACTGAAAAATATTTTTGTATTTGGTCGAAAATAGCTCTCTCAAAGATCTTACTTATTGCTGGTAACAAGCTTATGGGACAGCTGTTCGGGCCATTGAAGGATGTTTTCCTGGCTTTAGGCAAAGGAATGACTTTTGCTTCTTTCCAAGCCTGTGGAAAGATAGATTGTATCAGGCTGGAATTCATTATGTGACATATAGGGTTTGCTATATAATTAACAGCTATCCTAATTAGTTTATCATCTATATTATCAATTCCGGATTGTTTGTCATTGCATGTTAACTTAATTAATTTTTCAACTATTTCTGTTTTTAATTCACTGAATTCAAAATGGCATGTTTTATCTCATATTTTTTATGTTAGAAATTGATAAACTATTGTCTGTACCATATGATAATTCCTTCCTTAATTTATATACCTTACTTCTAAAATAATCATTCAAATAATTTGCAATTTCTTTGGGTTTAGTAATAAAGGTGCCTCCACAGTCAATATAGGTAGGTTGTGAAGATGACTTTCGACTCATTTTTTTATTCAATGTGCTCCGAAGTTTTTTACTGTCATTCCTCATTCTGTTTAACTGTAAAGCATAATATTGTTTCTTTTTCTTTCGGTTGAGCTTTGTAACATAATTCCTCAGTTTACAGTATTTCTGTCTATTATTTATATTACCACTTTTTTTGTTCCCTTTCCTTTGCCTTATCCCTCAGAGACATATGGTCTTTTAACTCTTTGTCGACCCATGCTGCTCTAAAAGTTTTCACAGTCAGTTTTCTAACAGGTGCATGCTTGTCCATAACTGGTTGAAAATTTTCCAGAAATACTGCTAGTGCTTTATCCAATTCCTTTTCATCATAAATGTTTGACCAAGATATGTTGCTAACATCCTCCAGGAAGGTTTCCTGAGAGAACCCCCTGTAGAATCTTTTGTACACAATTTTTGGTTTAGCTTTGGGTGCTTTACTTTTCCTTGCAAATGCTACTACTAATGCTGCACCCTACTGGGACAGATACTGCCTTGATGTAAGAATCATTTTCACTCAAAAAGATATGATCAATACAGGATGAAGTGTTGATACCCTTGTTGATATTTAGTTTGTCTAGTTGGTTGTGTTAACATTTGTTTCAAACTACATGCATCAGTTATGGTAATCAATTGTTGCTTTAAAGGACAATTGTGGGACAGCCAGTCGATATTTAAATAAAAAACAACTTCCATGTTCAATTCACACACTTTATCCAGATTCTTACCCATAACCTCTAAATAATTACGGTTTGAGTTTGGTGGCCTATAGCAGCAGCCCAGTAAAATTAATTTAGTGTGGGGCAAGTTAACCTGAAGCCACAATACCTCAGTTTCCTTACACATGATATCCTCCCTAACTTTCACTGGAATATGATTTTGAACATAATAGGCAACTCCACCCCCATGCATATTTCTGTCCTGTATAGATTATATCCTTCCATGCTCAAGGCATCATCATCAAATGTCTTATCTAAATGAGTTTCAGAAAGAGCAAGTATATGAATTGTGTTTGAAAACAACAGATCAGCAATTTCATCTAATTTGTTCCTTAAACTACAAATATTCAGATGTGCAATTTTCAAAGTTTTCTTTGCAAAGAGAGCAGCAATCGACATGAGATATGAAATGTATTTTCACCATACCTTTACCTTTATATATTGTGTGTATCTGTGCATATTGTCCCATTTCTTTCATTGATCACGTGTGTGTGTGTGTGTGTGTGTGTGTGTGTGTGTGTGTGTGTGTGTGTGTTGTCCTTGTGGGTTCACGTTCCTTATTCCTTAATGCCGTTTGTGGATGATGAGCTTGTCATATCTTAAAAAGGTAATATCCCCTCTTTCTCTGGCAGCTTTCATTTTAGGCAGTAGCTCTTTTCTCTTCTGGCGAACTGAATCAGGATAGTCCTCATTTATATAAATGTTCGATCCTTTCAGCATTTTTGCTTTGCTCAAAATTGTGTCCCTGTCCTTGATTCTTAGAAACTTCACCATTAGAGGTCGAGGTCGTTGTCTGCCATGGGTACCATCTGTGGCAGTAGATGCTTTTCCGAGACGCTGAACTCTTTCAAACCCAATAGTGTGGGGATCCAGGTCCAGTTTCTCCTTGAAGAGAGTCAGAACCCTCTCCTCTGAATCCGACCACCTTTCATTTTCAGACTCAGGAATGCAATCAGTAATCACATTGTGACATTTGGACTGACCATCTAAAACGTCCGCTTTGTTGTTTAATGCAATCATTGATTCAACCAGCTTGTGTATATTCACTTCATTTGATTTACAGTTAAATGACAGACTGGTGCTGGCAGCTGTCAAGTCATCCACCTCCTTTTGTGTAAAATGGAGGTGGGTGCGCACACAAACCTTAAAGTTGATCTCCACTGTTGTAGCAGTTCTTTATAGAAAACTTCTTGTCAATCCAGTTGTTCACACAGTTGTTCTTGTGAGATGTATTGACATGTATTGCCAAGACTGACAAGCTGAGCACATCTACAAGTCCACTAAGCAGTCATGCCTTTGTAACATAAAAGCGGCAGTAAAAAAGGACAAGAGAGGGCTGAACAGGAGGAAAAGTAATGATGTGGTATATACCCCATGAAAATAATAAAGGCTCATTATTCATTTTCACCTGTTAAAAACATAAAACCTGAGTGTTTTAATTTTTTGGGAAATTGTGACTTTTGTTTTGTAAAAAGAAAAAGGATTTAAAGTATGTTGAATGTGAAGGGAGAATATAACATGAGCAATATGTTATCTAAAGTAAAAACAAGTCTTACCTGTGTTTTAAAGGGATCTGTCACCATCTAGTGGTCAAAAGGAGGAAGCTGATTTTGACCCACAAGTGAAAAGGGAGTGTGGAGGAAAGAAGCAGCAGGAGATTTGTATTAAAGCTCTGTGTTGCAGCTTTTTGCCCAAGAGAACCTCAGACATGTCGGACAGATGTTTTACTCTGAGAGACATTTGGGGAATTTTACCCCATCTGGTCAACGGCTCCACAGGAGTCCTCCTTTGATGACTGTCACCAAACACCTGAATTGTTCTAATGAAGATTCAAAGCAGGATCGCGAGGAATCACAGCAGAATATAGAGGCATAAGAATTGTTTTGTGTCACTTTGTAGTTCTTTTAGCCCCGTTTCCACCTTTGGAGACAAAAGTAACCCTTCAGACATGGTACCTAGACCCTAGATCCATTCAGTGGTTCCACTGCAAACTCTAAATGTGAGCGTGGGTTGTTGTCACTCACTATTCTGTCCAGGGGCCTGTATCATGAAGCAGGATTAATGTCTTAGCGAGGTAACTTCAGGGTTAACCCTGGGTTTTCGGTCTCACGAAGCCGGTTCAGTTCTTATCGGGGTAGATCACCATGGTAACTTACTCTGAACGGCTATCCTGCTCCGGAGCAGGGTAAGTTCAGGGTTGAATCTGATCCTATAAAACGCACCACCCACTGGCCAATCAGCTGTTCGGAAAAAATGCAGCCCAGTCATGACGGGAAGTTTAATTCATTTGATTGATTTTGATTTGAAAGTTTATTTTGAACATTAAAAAATAAAGTCAAAGTCAAGTCAAACTTTATTTATAAAGCACATTTAAAAACAACCTCAGTTGACCAAAGTACTGTACAGTTATTGAAATATAAAATAATCATACACAAATATCATAATAAATAAAACAAAGGAAATAGTAAGGGCTCAATTTTAAAAAAAAACAACAACTAAAAATTAGATTAAAAAAGGGAAATAAAAGAGTAAGAAGAGTAAAAGCCAAGGATTCTTGCCTAGCAGGGACTGAACGCCAAGGAGAAAAGATGGGTTTTCAGTAATGTTTTAAAGTGCTCAACAGACTGTGCAGCTCTAACCTGGAATGGTAGGCTGTTCCACAGCTTTGGGGGCGCCACTGAGAAGGCTCTGTCCCCACGAGTAGAGAGTCTGGACCGAGGTACTGCCAGGAGCAGCTGGTTTGATGACCTAAGTGCTCTAGAAGTACTGTGAGGCTGTACAAGCTCTGATAAATAAGACGGTGCTAGACCATTTAAACACTTAAAAACAATTAATAAAAACCTTGAACTGGATCCTAAAATTAACAGGCAGCCAGTGCAAAGATGCAAGGACAGGACTAATGTGATCACGCCGTTTCTTTCCAGTCAGCAGGCGGGCAGCTGCATTTTGGACTACCTATAAACGGCGCAGCGCTGACTGGTCAAGACCAACAAACAAAGAGTTACAGTAGTCTAGGCAACAACAACAACAGACAATGAAAAGATTGTTCACAAAGGAGTGGGAAGAAGTCGAAATTTCATCCCACCCCTTCATAAGAAAGAAACTGATCATTTGCGGACACTTAATAGCACCATTAATTAGTGCCAACATTTTATTCTGTTGGAGGAAATGATCCCTGTTAAAGATAATGGGCCTAATTGACAGCTTTGCTGCTGGAAATGTGGAAAGTAGCCTATCATGTCTACACTTCATGGTGTTTGAGGGATTTTCCTTTTTGTTTTTTAAAGAGGGAGACTTGGTATATTTTTGCGCAGCTGTTAATTTCTAACACAGCTCAATATCAGGATGATTGTATTCAGACTATCAACTTGGTGTTGATATGATTTAATTGTGGCGTCAGCTTTAAGCTTTATTGTAGCATATATAACGTTATGACAAAGAAGAGCAATTTATCAGACGCAATGATGTTAGACGATAATTGTAATACACGCAATTCATCTGCGCAGCATTGATTTCACGGGATTCAAGGGTGTGATCAGTGTCAGATGTACAGGTACAGGTACTGTAGCTACTTGAACCAGTGATGAGTCATTTAACCTACACATCATTTTATTTTTTACCTTGTTTTGTCTTGATTTTTCCCTCTCTCCTCCTCTAGTTCTTCTTTCCTCACCCGTTTTTTTTCTTCTCTATTATGTGATTTCATTGATGTTTTGACAGGGGAATTTCTTTGATAAGCTTTTAGTGGCTTCTAACCTCTCCGGCACTTTTCTTTTTTTAATCTTGTAAATGTTATACTGTCTGTTTTTAACATTATGTGCAAATAAACTAATCTAAACTAAAACTAAACATTATTCATCCCGTTATGCGTTGCCACGCATGTTTCCTCCTGCAGCTGCCACGGTGTTGGCCTTTTCTCTAATGTTGCTTTTCTCCTCCTCATATTTTAGTAGAATTAATCTCTGATCCTCACATGAGAAAAACTTTTTCCCCCTCACATACGGCGCTCTGTGAGGACGCTCAGTGACGCTGCGCTTCTCTCATGATTGTGATTGGTCCGCTGCGTGCGCGTTCACGGCTCTTGATAAAGCAACCCTGGGTTGAGTTACCGAGTTGATATCCAGCGTCGTGATACCGATTATCCTGATTGCCATTGTTAGGGTTAGTCAACCCAGGATAGGTCTGGGTAACCCAGGAAAGGTTGATCTCGCTTCGTGATACACGCCCCAGCACTCACTGTATTTCCTCATCACCACTGACTGAGATGGAACGTCTACACTTTGTTTATTAACAGGATACACTGAGAGTCTTTGCTAATGGGATATGTAAAATAGTTTGTGTATTTGGTCCTTCTCAGACAAGCACAGGTGGCCAGAGCCCACAGGAACGACACCCAATGTTTTTTATTTTTCTCCAGTCGAAATTAATTTTTATATGCTGAAGATCCACTGATTGCTAAAAGTCTGTGTCATCAAAGAGAGACAATAAAAACTAAAGTGATGGTCAAACTTGTCACACTGACATTTAAAGTGCTGATTGATTCATGTTGTCAATTTCTGCATTGAGTAACATTACAAGTTAACATTCCACCTTAAAAGTTGCCAGCAGTCGGCCCAGTGAATTGAGTTTTTTTTTCTTCATAATGCTACAGCTGCTGCAAGAGGCATTATTTTAAGAGGCGAGACACCTCCTGGGCCCCATAATAACACCAGTGGCCTAGTGTAGTCTTTTATTCTGGTGCATTCATGCTCTGGTAGGAAGTTCAAACACACAACAGCGACACGGGAAGCTCACCAATGGAACTGAGAGTGCTCGGCCCATTAGAGTCGATAGGGTAGGATACCAACTTGGATTCCTTTAAAACAGGAAGAAGAAAGAGGCTAAAGGGAGAGATCAACTTGAAAGAAAAATTGCCCCTGATGAGGTAAGCGAGGCTCCAACTTGTTTGATTTTACTGTTGTGTGGCTTTTGAATAATTTGTATCTGCTTTCAGCTGAAGATACAGATGTTAATAGAAAGTTATTGGACCTGCAATCGGACCATTAACAACAGGAGGTGAGGATCTAATTGAATTTTGTTCTCAACATTATTCTTTGGGGTTTGGCTGAGTAACCAAAGGCTTGTGAGGATTTACTGTACCCTAAAGAAAAACTTTGCCTTCACAGGAAGTTCATCAAGTTCTTCAAATGCAGATCAACATGCAAGAAGCACCAGAAATCGAAGCAGAAGAAGTAGATAAAGACTTCACATGCACATGCGGTGAGAGTGAGAAGAGTGCCTCCTGGAGCTGAGCAGGCCACAGCTTCACAAAGTCACATGAAAAGTGGGGAAGCCCAGTCCACGTCTTGGCCGGCGGCTCCCTTGCAGGGCAGAAAGAAAGCTGCTGTAGCTGCAGGTGATGCTGGAGACACTGGTCTGCAGAGATCCAAGAGGATAGTCAGCAGAAGTGATTGTGTTTGATTTTTCTAAAGGGCACTGTGCTGGTAAGATTACACAAGGTGTGAACTGTCACATATGTTGTATGCAAAAAGAACTTCTTGTATCAGCTGTTTTAATCTTATTATTAAAATAAAAAGTTACATTTTAGAAGACAAGATTCACACCTGAGTGTTAATTGGTGCATTATAATGCATTATAATTATATTCAAAATTGAGACAACATTTGCTTGGTGCCATTTGATTTTATGAACATGGGTGGGTTGGTTTTTACTCGCAAGTGGTTGTAAACAAACACTGTGATTTGGTCTGAAGCCATACAAATGGGTAGTCGAAAAAATCTATCTTAATAAGAGAACCATGTACATTGGATACAACAGTTTGATGTTTCAATTAAAAAAAAAACCTCAACCAAATATTTCCGGGTTTCCCACATTTATTTATTTATGGTCTGTCACGATATCAACATCTGGTGCCCCATATCGTACCCCACAACTTGCACTGCTGCTGCTGAGGAAAAAAGAAGGCAACTCATGAAGACTTCTGCCTGCGCTGCATCCAAAACCCGTAAAAACCTCTGAATTTCGAGAGGGGACACAGAGGGTTCATCCTAAAACCAGATTTCGCATCCATCTTTCCCTTTCCCTCATTTGCGTGTCTTCCTCGCGTCTTAGCTCCACCCTCGTAGGACTCGGGAAGAGATGCGAGGATGAAACGCTAAGAGAGAAGAAACAAGGAGATATATCTTTAGAGAAATGAGACGTCCTTTCCTCTGAAGCATCATGTGAAGCGACTGTTTCTAATGACGGTGGCAGCTGATCACAGCTGGATCAGCTGTCAGGAGGCTTTATGAACAGCTGTAGAAAGTTTTAATAGAGTTTGTTACTGCACACACATAATGTTATATATACATATATAATGATACAGATCCAGATCCAGTTCTCAGTAGCAGAGCAGCAGTGTTTTCTGTCTCACAATCACCTGCACATGAACAACAACCTGTGTACTGTATTTATAATCTGTCCTGTGTCCTGCTCAGAGTCACACAATGTGTGTATATGATTTATTCATTATTAACATCTGCATATTCTGATTGTGAGTTCATCATTTAATAACACAGAATATGATCATGGTGTCTTTGAACACTGGAAATAATTTATTAGGTCAAATGTTTCAGGGAAAATTCAGACTGTAACTCATCAACCCGATGCTCAGGAATGATCAGCCTCAGTGTGACTGAATGGAAATGACGGTTGGTGGTGTTAAAGTGTTTCTTGCTGACAGACAGGCTCTTTGATTGTATCCATAATAAAAGTTGATGAGGGAAATAACAGATCGTGAAGAGAAAAACTCTTTGCAATGAATGAAGAAAGTCGTTTGTTTCCTTTTCATGTTCAGATTTTTAACTCGATGGTGAATTAGAAAACAAATAAAATATAAAACTTGTCAGTGACACACTGAGTTTAATCTCTTATCTCTCTTCACTCTGTATGAAACTAGAGTGATGCTGGGGTGTATCAGATCAGTCTGATCAGCTGTCCAATCAATAACTGATATCTAATCAGGGTGGTGTGTCGTTTGGTAAAAGACTGCCGCGAAGGCTGCACTCATGTATCCTTGCTTCCCTCTCCCCTGAAAGCCTCCTATCTCCTCGGAGTACATTTAACGAACTGAAACCTCCTACAAGATGGTGGGTATCGATCGATTTCCGGGTCAAGTAATCAAGAGTAGAGGACGGAGGAGTCGAGGAGGGATATTGGGATAAACCCAGAGAGTTTAAAGTTGACTGCAGTTCTCTGTTCTCCGTCCAATCATTATCACTGTCATCCGTCTCAGGATCAGGAGAGTCTTCCATCTTGTCATCAGTCTCACGTTGAAAATGTGTATCTGGCTGATTCTGGTCCTCCAGAGTCCTCTCTTTCAACTTCTGTTTCCATCTGTGGAGCTGAGCTGCTGGCTGGAGGCTATGCCTCTGTGCTCTCCTCAGTTTGTGTTTGATGAGGCTGTTACAGGACTGACCAATAGCACACTAATGGTTTCAGAGTTGTTCAGGCCAAGTGAATCTTTTTTAAAGATTATTTTTTGGGGCGAAGCCACCGATGCCCCGCCAAGTGAATCTTTCGTGGTGACAAACAATGCAGATAAAGGTTTCTCTCCCGTACAGGTTTTCACATGTTTGTGTAACTGTCCAGTCTGTGTTAAAGAGTTCATACAAACCCTGGTGCTGAAAAGTCTTTGTCCTGTATGAGTTCTCATGGTTGCTGTTACAATTTTATCCCAAATAAAAGTTTTAGGGTTTATTTGTTTTTTTCAAACTGGAAAGCTGAATCACTTTTCTCCTTCATGAGCTCTCATGTGTCCAAGGAAATTTCCACTTTGACTAAATGACATTCCACAAATTGAACAGATAAAAGGTTTCTCTCCTGTATGACACATCAAGTGTACCTTAAGAACTCCACTGTCATCAAATCTTTCCCCACACTTATAGCAGCTGAATGGTTTCTCTACTGCATGACATTTCATGTGTTTCTTCAGATGTTGAGATTGACGAAAACTTTTCCCACACTCAGAGCAGCTGAATGGTTTCTCTCCTGTATGAGATCTCATGTGTATTTTCAGATTTCCTCTTTCACGAAATCCTCTCCCACATTCGGGACAGCAAAACGGTTTCTCTCCAGTATGACATTTCATGTGTATCTTCAAAGCTCCACTGTGACTAAATCCTTTCCCACACTCAGAGCATCTAAATGGTTTATCTCCTGTATGAGATCTCATGTGTATCTTAAGACCTCCACTGTAACAAAATTGTTTCCCACAGTCAGAGCACCTAAATGGTTTCTCTCCAGTATGAGATCTCATGTGTGTGTTCAAAATTCCACTGTGTCTAAATTGTTCCCCACACTCAGAGCAGTTAATTGGTTTTTCTCCTGTATGAGATCTCATGTGTATCTTCAGGACTCCACTGCGACTGAATAGCTTCCCACACTCAGAGCAGTTAAATGGTTTCTTTCCTGTATGAGATCTCATGTGGTCCTTCAGATGATGATTTCGACCAAATCTTTTCCCACACTCAGAGCATCTAAATGGTTTCTCACCAGCAATCAAATCACTGACAGAGACTTCATCATTTTTCAGAGAAATTAAACCTGACTGAGGTTCTCTGGTCTCCTTCCAATCATCACTGTCATCAGTCTCAGGTTCAGAAGATGCTCCAGTCTTGTCATCAGTCTCTGGTTGTAAATGTGTATCTGGATCTGAGTTCCTGGCTGGTTCTGCTCCTCCACAGTCCTCTCCCTCTGTTTCCATCTGCTCAGTGTGTCTTTGATGAAGCTGTGAGGACTGAGGTTTCTCTTCATCATCTTCACTCTTCACAGGGACAGGAGTGAATGTGAACTTGGTGATATCATCCTCCTCCAGCCCTTGAAGCTGCTCTCCCTCCTGACTGATCCAGAGTTCCTCCTGTTCCCCTTTAATGTGTGGAGGCTCTGGGTCCTCCTGGTCCACACTGGAGCTCCACTCCTGCTGCTCAGGGGGAATCTCTTCTTTAACCACCAACAGCTGCTGGACATCTGCAGGAAACAGGAAACACACACACACACACACACACACACACACACACACACACACACACACACACCCAGATGTTAGAGATGAGAAATGTTGTCGTTCATTCACATCACAGCTCAAAAACTCCTTCCTGAACTTCTACAGATCTCTGAGTATCAAACAGCTTCACAGTGTTCACTCAGCTGTGTCAAGGCCAAAACACACCTGTGGTGAACAACAGAAGACCCCCTGCCCCTCCCTCGTTAACCCCTCGCTCACGGTTAATGCACGTAAATCGAGCGCCCTGCAGAGCAGCATCCACGTCTCCCTGTGACCTGCATTCATGGACAGCCAGGTAAAGATAGTGTTTGCCCTCAGCCTCTGTATTGTTGTTACTCTTGTGAGATTAAACTATTAAGACATCTCATACAGCCAGCCTAATTTAGGCAATAACCCACCATTTAGTTTAACAACAAGTAAGCTAGTCTGGCATAACATCACACCGTCTCCCTCCAACTCTCTGGCTGATTCTGGTTCACCAACTTCCTGCTGCGTTCAGAGACAGACACTGAAATGCTTTCCCACTTCCACGTGTCTTTAAAAAACAAAACTCAACTCAAAATAATGTTTAGATCTCCCACGTCTTGGCTCTGATCATTCATTTAAATAAAGCTGAAATGCAGTTTGATGCTGCACATGCCTTCACATGCTTTTCATAAAAATATCAAAACATAGCCGACCTGATCCGTCTTTGGACTCTTGCTTGAGGAACCCAGTCACATACCGACACTCAGTCGCGGTTTGAATCGCAAATGTTATAACGGAATGTTGAAAACAGGAAGAGGCCAAGTTGCTTTTCCTGTAAATCTAACTCCTATCTCTCATAAATTTTCTAAATAGGCCTACACAGTTTCGTCTCTGGTGCCCGTCTAAATAAACATGTGCCATATTAAAGAACTGTTCAGCCCTGTGAAACATAGCAAAGAATATTTTCACGGGATTCAAACACACTCCATCATGGTAAAATAAATTATAGGCGCACAAGTAACGTGGTGCGCCACTATTGCAACACCACTACACAGAGAGACACAATAAAAATCCGACAACATACAGCCAGCTATGTCTTAAAATTGGGAGGCAGTCAGATCAACTTGTGACCACTCTGTCCATGCACTGAGGAACATTTTACAATCTCTCTGCTTTCCAATACAAAAAGCAGCAGTTTAAATCCACATAATTCATAAACCTAACGTTTATTGTTGTGCTACAGGCCGATAAAGCCAATATTCATATACTCACGTGGAAATACTTTATTTTAAATTAAGCAATAAAGCAGCAGCTGTATAATAGATTTATCTCTAAGATAAATTATCTATTGATGTTGTAGCATTAAGGCGATTAAAGTGTACAAATATGACAAACACTAGGCTGTATATGTGGTATGGAAGTCCACTAACTCCTGCAAAGCGTTTTAGAGTACCGAGGTGAAGTTAGTTTGACTTTGGATATTCGATGGATATTCGGATATTGATTTTGGGTTCAACAGTGATTTCCACTTCCCTCTCATAGGCAGAAAACAGTGAGCAAGATAGAAAAGGGCTAATACCCCCATACCCCCATTACTGGACCCAGACACCCCACACCAGTGTAGAACGGTTGAGCCAAGTGGGCCTAATAAGGCACACCTCTTTATAGATGGGTTTCATGCTCTATTTTATCTATTATCCAACATCAAACTCACTTCACCTCAGTTTTTAGAGTCACATGCGGTGCACGGTGCACTTCCAAGGGTGCACTGTGCACCTTCTTCTTGTCTTCAACAAACAAAATAGGCCTGTATCTTTTGTAGCAGTTTGACACATGAAACAAAAAGGTTTTTTTTTTTACTCAAACCCCACAAAAGAAACCATAAAACCCATAAAACAGGTCCCTCAACACCAAAATTGAATTGTTTTTATCTAGTTTCTGCAGAACAAAAGAATTACACAATACTATACAAAAATTCAAATACAACAGTAATCAATTTCAAGAAAGTATATATTTTTTCCACCAAAGAAAAGAAATGTTCCGCTCCGTTCAGTCAGTTCAATCCAGTTCAAACAAAAAACTCCACTCTGGGATTTCCAAATAACATATCGCCGTTACAGTCAGTTCAATCCACACAGTTCGCTAAACAAAACAAAACTCCACCCCACGAAGAAAATTCACCCTTCATTCTGACTCAGTTCAGTTTCAAAACATTAAATCAACACGACCGAAGGTTCCAAATAAGGAATAATGAAACGAAAAGTAAACCCCGGCTGTTGCCAACTCATGGGACCGTGGGTGAATGCCGTAACGCTCCGGCTTTATTTCGGGCGTGGAGGCTCTGTAGGATCTCTTGATATCTGTGGCGGAATCTCTGAGGTGAGGCCGGTGGCCGGATGGATGATATTCCACAGGGAAGCGCACCTATTTTGCGGACTTTGAGCGGTGTAAAATGCCGTGGTAGGCCAAATACGCAGAGGACTTCTGACTCATTTCTCACTCGCCGGCGACTCTCCTCGGTCTACCTGGGCTCGAGCCATCCCACTGGCCGATGGTACCAGTGGGTGTGTCTGGAGGTACCTCAGTGTCTGGAGGTGAGCAAACCATCAGCTGACTGTCTTATGAAAAAAATATATTTATAAAATACACAGATTCGCCACACTTTATACATTGGAAAGCGGAGGCAAAAGTGAACAACATAGATGAAAAATCCGGCCATTTTTGTTGTTTTGATTTCTCCGATCTTTTATTACCGATTCCGATTTTGTAAAAACAACGTGATCGGCGCCGATCTGAGTATCGGATCGGGACATCCCTTATTTCACTGCGGTCAAGCCAGCCGTGGTTCGCTTTTGCTTGGTCAAATCAGCCGCACGGTTTTTTCTAGTGCGCGAATCTACCAACACTTACGGTAATCGTAATGACACGGCTCTGAAGAGCTGCTGGCAGTGACTATGGGTCAGACTGCAGAGGGAAAGTTGAAGGATATTTTGCCGAACTTTGACGTACTTCCTAGACTACGTGCATGAATAACACGAAGTACTTTTACTGTGTACTTCTCGAGTAATCCTGTGTCAAAATCCTTAACAGATCACAAGATCAAGGATATTTTGCCGAACTTTGACGTAGAATAAAAAACTTATTTTCCATAAGTAGTCCATGATCCATATACCGCTGAACTAAGTACTTCCTAGACTACGTGCGTGAATAACACGAAGTACTTTTACTGTGTACTTCTCGAGTAATCCTGTGTCAAAATCCTTAACAGATCACAAGATCAAGGATATTTTGCCGAACTTTGACGTAGAATAAAAAACTTATTTTCCATCAGTAGTCCAAGATTCATATACGGCTGAACTAAGTACTCCCTAGACTACGTGCATACATAATATGAAGTACTTTTACTGTGTACTTCTCGAGTAATCCTTTGTCAAAGTCCTTAACAGAGGATACGATTAAGGATATTTCACCCAACTTTGATGTGGAATAAAAAACTTATTTTCCATAAGTAGTCCATGATTCATATACCGCTGAACTAAGGACTTCCTAGACTACGTGCATGCATAATATGAAGTACTTTTACTGTGTACTTTTTGAGTAATCCTGTGTCAAAATCCTTAACAGAGGATACGATTAAGGATATTTCACCACAGTTCAGCGGTATATGAATCTTGGACTACTTATGGAAAATAAGTTTTTTTATTCCACATCAAAGTTGGGTGAAATATCCTTAATCTTTTCCTCTGTTTAGGATTTTGACACAGGATTACTCGAGAAGTACACAGTAAAAGTACTTGATATTATTCATGCACGTAGTCTAGGAAGTACTAAGTTCAGCGGTATATGAATCATGGACTACTTATGGAAAATAAGTTTTTTATTCCATATCAAAGTTGGGTGAAATATCCTTGATCTTGTGATCTGTTAAGGATTTTGACAAAGGATTACTCGAGAAGTACACAGTAAAAGTACTTCATATTATTCATGCATGTAGTCTAGGGAGTACTAAGTTCAGCCGTATATGAATCTTGGACTACTTATGGAAAATAAGTTTTTTATTCCACATCAAAGTTGGGTGAAATATCCTTAATCTTATCCTCTGTTAAGGATTTTGACACAGGATTACTCGAAAACTACACAGTAAAAGTACTTCATATTATGCATGCACGTAGTCTAGGGAGTACTAAGTTCAGCGGTATATGAATCTTGGACTACTTATGGAAAATAAGTGTTTTATTCTATGTCAAAGTTCGGCAAAATATCCTTGATCTTGTGATCTGTTAAGGATTTTGACACAGGATTACTCGAGAAGTACACAGTAAAAGTACTTCATATTATGCGTGCACGTAGTCTAGGGAGTACTTAGTTCAGCGGTATATGAATCATGGACTACTTATGGAAAATAAGTTTTTTATTCCACATCAAAGTTGGGTGAAATATCCTTAATCTTGTCATCTGTTAAGGATTTTGACACAGGATTACTCAAAAAGTACACAGTAAAAGTACTTCATATTATGCATGCACGTAGTCTAGGAAGTACTAAGTTCAGCGGTATATGAATCATGGACTACTTATGGAAAATAGGTTTTTTATTCTACGTCAAAGTTCGGCAAAATATCCTTCAACTTTCCCCCTGCAGTCTGACCCATAGTCACTACCAGCAGCTCTTCAGAGCCGTTTCATTACGATTACCGTAAGTGTTGGTACATTCGCGCACTAGAAAAAAACGTGCGGCTGATTTGACCAAGCAAAAGCGAACCACGGCTGGTTTCTGGGTTTACATTAAAGATATGTGATTTTCAATGTTACCTATATATTAAGGTTACAACATGACGTTATCTTGCGTTACATTTATGAAGTAACTGGATTTATACAGCTGCTGCTTTACTGCTTAATTTAAACATCGACAGACTGAATATTTATTGAACAAACCTGCAGTTATATTATTAATAATGATGAACTTGTAATGTTTAATGAACAAACCTGTTCTGTGTAACCGAAGCTGAGGATTGAAAACAGCGTCCAGTAGTTTCCGTTGTCGCTCGTTCTCCTCTTTTGATCGACAAAGTTCCTCCTCGTACTCTGCTATCGTTCTTTCAACCAGCCCAAATATCTCTTCAGCAGCCGCAGTTAGTCGCTGCTTCACCAACGATCTCAGCATTTGGACTTTAGACATGTTCACACTTTAAAAACACAACAAAGACACTCTGCTAACACACGTTTCCACCAAACGCCATCTTGTTCAAACAGTGTGAAGTCAGCAACAGTGAAGAATACAGCTTCCGGTACAGATTAGTTCATGGACTTCAAAATAAAAGTCCGGAAGTGTTCCTGGAATTACATGCTTACTCAGGAGGATAAATGATTAAAATACACTTTTGAAAGAATGACATTTATGGTACTCTTAAAGTGTGTAATGAGAATAAATATTTTGGTCATTACATTGCCAGTGATTTATCTGATGATAGAGACATCCACAGACAATGTTGGAAGTTGCACGCACAAACTAATATGCTTGCTCACAAATTTAGTATGTGTTGAATTGATGTAAAATTAGCTCTTTTCACAGCATTTTGCACTCTGCTATATACTGCCCACTTCCTCCTATAGGAGGAACAGTATGCACAACAAATCTAATGGTCCATTGCTTGTGGATGCACTTGTATCCTCTTCCTGCATCTCACTCTCTGCATCACCCTCAGCCACAACATCAGTATCCATCTCTTCTTCCTGTTCTGTCCATTCTCCCTCAAAATCAGTATCTCCCTGTAAAGTCTTTTCTTCTACCCAGTCCTCTGTCTTTCCCTCAGTTTCCACTTCCTGCCTTTTCTCCTCTGTTCCCTCAACATCTGGACCATCTGGCTTTGGCTCACGCTCATTGTTGTTGCTTAACCATATGGCTTTTAATGTTACAGTTTCAGCTGAAAATAACAACAGAAATAAACGGGTTTACTTTATTACATATCCCTGCTTTTCAAAACAGTTTCTACTTGGAAGGCTAAGACCAACGTCACCGCCATTCAGTCTGCGAAGACATCATCAATATTCATGTGAGCCCTGATGGATTATGTGTTAAAGGTTTGATTTTATTTCCTCAGTGTTCCACTTATGGATTCCCTGTGTAAACTGTTTATTAATATTTAGTGATCTTAATTTTGTGTCCTTGTGTACATGGTCTGTGTGGATTTTATCATTGTCTTTATCTTTTTCCATCTTTGTAGTATTTTACTGAGTTAATTAATGGATTAGGGTATACACGCCTCGATTAAGCCACTCCAAGGATTTTTTGCATCTCTCCATCACATTTGTTGCTTGTGTACTACTTTTGTTTATTTTGCATATGTGAAAACAAACAAAAAAAAAACTAAACTAAAAAACAATTGATACGGTTCAATAAATGTAATTCTTTTAAAAAAGTGTATTTTAATCATTTATCCTCCTGCATGTGCTTTTCTGAGTAAGCCTGCAATTCCATAAATACTTCTGGACTTTTATTTTGAAGCTGATTAATTCATTTACCCCGGAAGCTGTACTCTTTACTGTTGCGAACGTCACACTGTTTGAACAAGATGGCATCTGATAGAAAGGTGTGTTAGCAGAGTGTCTCTGTTGTGTTTTTAAAGTGTGAACATGTCTAAAGTCCAAATGCTGAGAGCGTTGGTGAAGCAGCGACTAACTGCGGCTGCTGAAGAGATATTTGGGCTGGTTGAAAGAACGATAGCAGAGTACGAGGAGGAACTTTGTCGATCAAAAGAGAAGAACGAGCAACAACGGAAACTAATGGACGCTGTTTTCAACCCTCAGCTTCGGTTACACAGAGCAGGTTTGTTCATTAAACATTACAAGTTCATTATTAATAATATAACTGCAGCTTTGTTCAATAAATATTCAGTCTGTCGATGTTTATACGCCGCGTTAGCTTCTCTGGTGTCTTTAGCTTCTCTGCTGTCGTTAGCTTCTCTGGTGTTTTCAGCGTCACTAGCCTTGATGTATTAGTTGTCGTTTTTCGTTTCTTTGGATATTCAATACAAACAAACTATCTATAACAGCCTCCTAGGATTTTTATATTTTTAAGGGATACAGGTATCATGTTTACTTCCTGTCAGTAGGATGCAATGTATCTGGTTTTCATATATGTATTTCGAATTTATCTGTTTTTACACCTAATTCTGAAACGCGGACGCAGTCATGCCTGTTTCATGTTTTACTGCATCATACATAAAATTTGTTAAATTATGATTATGACTATGAAATATAATTGTAACTGTTGAAACATTGACGCGTTCATCATAATAATGTTGCAGCTGGTCAATGTGGAGCAAACTTAAATGGATTGTAATGGATCACTCACGAGCAGGAAAAGGTCCGTTTATTAAATCACCAAAATTGGTACCGTGACAACACTACCAAGTACTGGATGACGAGTGCCTTGCAATCAAAGACATGGCGGGGACATCTGGGTTCTCCTGTGTCAAGCCCAAGCAAGGTCGGATTGCTGATGCATTCAGTAGCATAATGCCATACTAATCGACGTCCAGCAGGCACAAAGACATTACAAACGCTATAATGTACCATACTGCTAAACACATGATTCTCGTTTATTCAGTCACTAAAGAGGGCGTCCAGAAAATGGTTCGGACTCGTTTTGTTTTTAGATAAAGAATACTTAGTTTTCACAGAACCCATAGTTGTATCATATCGTAATGGTACTACTCTTAAATGTCATGCAGCCGCCCGCCACTAGTGGGTGCTACAGAGCCGTCAGACAGCAGTTCCCCTCCCCGGGTAATGCTCGAGCAGACTGGAGTTTTAAAACTGCACGGTGGGAAACAAGGGCGATGTTCTCGCCAAACTAGCACAGTTTGGCAGTACTTTGATGTAGAAAATGAATTCAGCAGCAATTAATCTGTTTTGAGTAGTAAGTTGTCAGATAGTGTGCAGGTTTACGTTCATACTGCACGGAGCAAAAGGCCTCTCATTTCAGCTGAAATTTAATTATAATTTAGATGTTTTTTTATCAACTTTAAAGTGAATTGCTATCATTTCTGTCATTTCTGTTCTGTGCCCCACATTTCAGAGGCAGTTTATTTATTTTTTTATTTTAGTGGTTAACTTTTGACTGAGTTGCCGTCATGTTCACATTCATAGCGCACGCCGCAAAGTGTCTCCTACTTCAGCGGCATTTAAAATCCGCCATGGTTGTTGAAGATTGTGATTAAAGGCTTCAGAAGGACTCTTGATGCACACAATATTTTTTGGGACAATGTTTCAAATACTTGACAATAAACTGTGCTAAATTTTGCCTGTTTTCTGAGTGTTTTCCCTTTTTCAGAATAGTTGACTAGTCCTCGTTAAAATTTTCCTTAAGTGGACAGGAACATCCCTACCATTCGCCGTTTGGGCGAGGTTGTGGTTAGGGGGAAACAGATTTTGATGGGCAAACTCATTGACACAACACCAGCATTTCATTTTCTCAGACTGCCAGTAATCAAACTTGATTTGCAGCAAACTCTCACATCCCATGGACAATCATTCTCACATAATTCACTTGCTTTTGCTCGACTGAGCAAATAAAGAAATAGATAAAGTCTAGCCCAGCTAGTGACTCCTGTGAATAGGGCAGCTGACACCAAGGGAAAGACCATGTGACCGCTTGGAAAGACAGCTGACAGGAGGGAAAAGACCCCAACGGTGCTGGCATGGGTTAGCAACCCATGGTAGCAGTGGTGAGGCCTAGCAGCCTTACTACAACCAAAATTAGCTACAGCCAACATAGGGAAATACCCCAAGAGTCAGCGAGAGCAGGGGTGGAAGATGACTCACAGGTGGATTACACGATAACAGACATTGGAATGGACACGACTACGCATTGGATCTGTGACTCAGTGAAGGATAGGGGCACGGACCTATCCACCAGGGCTAGAATTAGCAGCACTCAGGGCAAGACGAGCGCATCTGTAGAGGATAAAAGTAGCACAGTTGAGAAGAAGATGCTTCAGGTTTGTCCTTGTGGCTGGCAGAAAGTAACATCAGTAAAAGGCCTCATCAGGGAAAGAAGACGTGTGTGGCAAAGAAAGGGCAGAGTAGCCGCATTGATCAGTACTTCTTAAGAAGTCAGTCGAGTCAGTCAGATGAAGTCCAGCGGCAGGTAGAAAACCACAGTTTGCAGGATATCAGTAACGCTGCCACTGAGGAGGAGGAGGAGGAGGAGGAGGGGGTAGTAAGAGAGGATGCAGGTGACAGTGAGGCCAGTGTGCCAGTCAGAGAGATAACCATGGAGCAAAAGGTTAGAGTTAGATGGCCTAGAGCAAATGACAGTAAAGAATGGGACATAGTTAATAGAGATTTGTCAGTAATCTTAAGTAGGCTTAGAGGAAACACAATAGAAAGGTTAGAAAAGATGGGAGATATAATTTACTCATATGGTGTAGAGAGGTTTGGGTTGCATGAGAGAAAAAGGAGTGAGAGGGTACAGTCAGGTAAATCTAGGCGGCAAAGAGAAATAGAGGAGCTAGTCAAGGAAAGGAGACAGTTAAGAAAGGTGTGGAGAAAGGCTACAGAAGAAGAAAGGGAGGGAATTAAGGTGTTGCAAGAGGAGTTGAGAAGCAGGCTAGCAGTTCTTAGAAGGGCAGAGCATCTCAGGAAAAAGAGGAGGAAGAAGGAACATGTAAGGACAGGTTTTTTCAGGGACCCTTTTAAGTTTGTTAAAGGATCGTTCAGCCAGGAGAAGGGAGGGCAACTCAAAGCAGAAAGGCTAGAGGTTGAAGAATATTTGAGAAATACATATTCAGATTTAGAGAAGAATAGAATTGTATGTTTCCCACCCGATATCCCTCCATTAGGAGGATAGAGCATGAGATGGATGTCAGGCCACCTAGGTGGAAGGAAGTTCAGGAGGTGGTCAGACGTACAAAGGCTTCTTCGGCCCCAGGGCGTAATGGAGTCCCCTACCGGGTTTATAAAAGTGCGCCTGATACCCTTAAATTTTTATGGAAACAGCTAAGAATAGTTTGGGAGAAGCAAATTATACCAAGAGCATGGCGTAGGGCAGGGGGTGTCCTCATTCCTAAGGAGAAGGAGTCTGTGGACCTTAGCCAGTTCCGGATGATTTCTCTCTTGAATGTAGAGGGGAAGATTTTCTTTAGTGTAGTTGCGCAGAGATTAGCTAGCTACTTAGAAAGGAATAGCTTAATAGATACCATGGTGCAGAAGGCAGGAATACCAGGTTTTTCAGGGTGTTTAGGGCATACTAACATGATCTGGCACCAGATTCAGGCAGCGAAGATTAAGAAAAGGGACCTGCATGTAGTATTTTTAGATCTTGCAAATGTGTTTGGTTCAGTACTGCATACCCTCATTTTGAGTGTGTTTGACTACTTCAGAGTGCCACAGGTAGTTGTTAACTTAGTGAAAGCATATTTTCAGGATATTAGGTTGTATCTAAGTACAGCAGGTCTCACAACAGGTTGGCAGAGGCTAGAAATAGGCATCATGGCAGGTTGTACAATTTCTCCATTAGCATTTACTATGGCAATGGAAGTAATCATCAGGGCTTCTAAGTGGGTGGTAGGTGGAGAGAGACGGCAGAATGAGTTGCATTTTCCACCAGTTAGGGCTTACATGGATGACATGACACTGGTGACCACAACAATGCCATGTACAAAGAGGCTACTAGAGAAGGTAAATAAGAACCTCAAGTGGGTCAGCATGAAGATCAAGCCTAGTAAATCTAGAAGCATCTCGATACGTAGAGGGAAGTTAAGTGATAGGAAGTTTGTCATAGATGATGAGGAAATCCCAACAATGAGGGAAAAGTCAGTAAAGAGCTTAGGTAGGTGGTACAATGTGGAGTTGAATGATGAGGAACAGGTGGTGAAATTTAGGAAAGATGTGGCAGAAGGATTGGATAGAATAGATAAATCCGAACTTCCAGGAAAGTTGAAGTTGTGGTGTTTGCAATTTGGGCTATATCCTAGGTTAATGTGGCCATTGTCAGTTTATGAAATTCCAATATCCGTAGTGGAGAAAATTGAAAGGTCGGTTAGCTCCTATATTGGGAAGTGGTTGGGTGCTCCTAGGTGCCTAAGTAGTGTTGCATTGTATGGAAAAGGGATACTTCAGCTGCCAGTATCTAGTTTAACAGAGGAATTTAAATGTACCAAGGTCAGGACAGAGCTCTTGTTATCTGGGAGTAAGGATGTGGTAGTTAGGAGTGTGGTTCCAAATCCAAAAAAGGGGAGGAAGTGGAACCCAAGATCGGCAGTTCAGGAGGCAGAGGCAGCTCTTAGGCATGCAGAGATTGTAGGTAATGTTCAGTTTGGCCGGGGAGGCCTGGGGCTTGGCTCAGGCAAACCGGTATGGAATAAAGCAGGTCTCAAAGATAAAAGAAAGCTGGTTGTAGAACAGATACGTAGACAGGAAGAGATGCTAAGGGGTGCAAAGGCAGTGGCCCAGGCTAAACAAAACAGGGACAGTGGTTGAATTGGGAAAGTGTAGAGAAGAGGAAGCTTAGTTGGAGGGACCTGTGGAGTATGGAGGAGAATCGTATTAGATTCCTGGTAGGGGCTACATACAATGTGTTACCAAACCCCCAGAACCTAAAACTGTGGGTAAATGAGGACCCATCATGCCCATTGTGTTCACGTACCGCAACCTTAAAGCATATTTTGTCAGGCTGTAAAGTTAGCTTGTCACAAGGCTGATATACATAGCGACATAACCAGGTGTTGAAATGTTTTGCTGCAGGCATCGAAGGGAAACGAAGACAGGTGAATTCAGAAGGTGTTAAGGATAGGAGTTTAGTAATTCAGTTTGTCCATGAGGGAGAGAAATACAGAAGGGATAAGTTAGTAAGGATGCAAGGGTGTGGCCGCCCTAGATGGTGCTTGTGATTGGGAAATGCAAGTAGATTTAGGGGGAAAGCTTGTTGTTCCCCAGGAAATAGTTTGTACCAGGCAGAGGCCTGACTTAGTGTTGTGGTCAGTGAGTCAACGGACAGTTTATTTCATTGAGCTGACAGTTCCTTGGGAAGACTCAGTGGAAGAAGCCTATGAAAGAAAAAAGCTTAGATATGCAGACTTAGGAGCAGAAGCTGAGCAGCGAGGATGGAAGACTAGGATTTGTCCAGTGGAAGTGGGGTGTAGGGGATTCATAGCAAGATCAGCTGTCTCGCTTCTGGGGGAACTCGGAGTGCGGGGACAGAGTTTGAGGAAGACTGTGAGGGAAATGTCAGATGAAGCAATTAAATGTAGCCAGTTTATCTATAAGAGAAGAAATAATGTCAGTTGGGGGCCAGCAGGGGGAACTACTAAACAGGGCACATAACTCCTTGAGATCAGGTGGAGAGATTCACTTCCTCTCAGGAGGAAATCCAGGAAGAGGAAGTATTTAAGTGTGGGAGTGGCCTATTTGAATCCATTTTGTTTGAGGCCACGTGGCAAGGTGAGTGTGCTTGCTTATCCTGTAAGTTCATTTAGCTCCTTTAACTTTAGCTTATATTGTAGTTATGCTATGTAGCGTGTGAAATAGAGTATGGTGAATGTGCTAGGAAAGGTAGTATCAGCCCTGTTTCTACCTGGAGCTCGCATGTACGGAGCCTGGCTTTGATTGAAGGTGGCAGTGCTGTTTGGGCTGACAAAGCCATGCGTAAGTAAGGTAAAGGAGGTTATTGGGTTGGTGCGGGGAGGGGAGCAGTGAGACCTGGCATTAGGGGAGTGTCTCTGGGACACCAGAGATTACTGTCTAGCCTCCTGGAGTTGTCGTGGGACCAACTAGACGAAACACTGGTGAAAGGAGGTTCCCACCCGATGACCCCAAAGACACGTTAGTTATCACTGGCCATTGGTTTGTATAGTTAAGTCTTGCCATATTAGCTTATCATAGGGCTTAGGAGGTTATTCACCGAGTGTTGATCCTTTCTCTAGAGCACAAACTTCTTGTGTTTATTTGAACTGTTTTTACTGTTTCCTGCAGACGTCCAGCAGCTGTTGGTGGTTAAAGAAGAGGTTCCCCCTGAGCAGCAGGAGTGGAGCTCCAGTGTGGACCAGGAGGACTCAGAGCCTCCACACATTAAAGAGGATCAGGATGAACTCTGGATCAGTCAGGAGGGAGAGCAGCTTCAAGGGCTGGAGGGGGATGATATCATCAAGTTTACCTTCATTCCTGTCCCTGTGAAGAGTGACGATGATGAAGAGAAACCTCAGTCCTCACAGCTTCATCAAAGACACACTGAACAGATGGAAACAGAAGCAGAGGGAGAGGACTGTGGAGGAGCAGAACCAGCCAAGAACTCAGATCCAGATACACATTTACAACCTGAGACTGATGACAAGACTGGAGAGTCCTCTGAACCTGAGAGCTCCAGTGTGGACCAGGAGGACCCAGAGCCTCCACACATTAAAGAGGAACAGGAGAAACTCTGGATCAGTCAGGAGGGAGAGCAGCTTCAAGGGCTGGAGGAGAATAATATCACCAAGTTCACATCCACTCCTGTCCCTGTGAAGAGTGAAAATGATGAACAGAAACCTCAGTCCTCACAGCTTCATCAACGACACACTGAACAAATGGAAACAGAAGCAGAGGGAGAGGACTGTGGAGTAGCAGAACCAGCCAGGAACTCAGATCCAGATACACATTTACAACCTGAGACTGATAACAGTGATGAGTGGAAGGAGACCAGAGAACCTCAGTCAGGTTTAGACTCTCTGAAAAACGATGAAGTTCCTGTGAGTGATTTGATTGCTTGTGAGAAACCATTTAGCTGCTGTGAGTGTGGGAAAAGATTTGGTCGAAATCATCATCTGAAGGACCACATGAGATCTCATACAGGAAAGAAACCATTTAACTGCTCTGAGTGTGGGAAACTATTCAGTCGCAGTGGAGTTCTGAAGATACACATGAGATCTCATACAGGAGAGAAACCAATTAGCTGCTCTAAATGTGGGGAACGATTTAGACACAGTGGAATTTTGAACACACACATGAGATCTCATACAGGAGAGAAACCATTTCACTGCTCTGACTGTGGGAGACGATTTGGTCACAGTAGACTTCTGACGACACACATGAGATCTCATACAGGAGAGAAACCATTTAGGTGCTCTGAGTGTGGGAAAAGATTTAGTCACAGTGAAGCTTTGAAGATACACATGAAATGTCATACTGAAGAGAAACCGTTTTGCTGTCCCAAATGTGGGAGAAGATTTCGTGAAAGAGGAAATCTGAAAATACACATGAGAACTCATACAGGAGAGAAACCATTCAGCTGCTCTGAGTGTGGGGAAAGATTTGATGACAGCGTAGTTCTTAAGGTACACTTGATGTGTCATACAGGAGAGAAACATTTTAGTTGTGGACCAGAACCAGCCAGGAACTCAGATCCAGATACACATTTACAATCTGAGGCTGATAACAGTCATGATTGGAAGGAGACCAGAGAATCTCAGTCAGATTTAAACTCACTGGAAGATGAAGTCCCTGTCAGTGATTTGATTGTTGGTGAGAAACAATTTAGGTGCTCTGAGTGTGGGAAAAGATTTAGACGCAGAAGAGATTTGAAGAATCACATGAACTCTCATACAGGAAACAAACCATTTAGTTGCTCTGATTGTGGAAAATTATTCAGTCGCAGCGACAGTCTCAAGAGACACATGAAATCTCACACTGGAGAGAAACTATTTAGTTGCTGTGAGTGTGGAAAAAGATTTAGGCACAAGGGATATCTGGCAGTACACATGAGATCTCATACGGGAGAGAAACCATTTAATTGCTCTGAGTGTGGGAAAAAATTCAGTCGCAGTGGAAGTGTGAGGGTACACATGAGATCTCATACAGGGGAGAAACCATTTAGCTGCTCTCAGTGTGGGAAAAGATTTAGTTTCAGCGCAGATGTGAAGACACACATGAGCTCTCATACAGGGGAGAGACCATTTAGCTGCTCTGTGTGTTGCAGAAGATTTGTTCAAAGTGGAGATTTGAAGAAACACATGAGATCTCATACAGGAGAGAAACCATTTAGCTGCTCTAAGTGTGGGAAAAGATTTGGTTACATGAAAAACTTAAAGGCACACATGAGATATCATACAGGAGAAACCATTTAGCCATTTAATTTGTGGAAAATCATTTACACAATGTGGAAATTTACATACACATATGAGGAAAACTCATGAAAGGGAAAATTGATTCAGCTTTTATTTGGAAAAAGAATTTAGAAACAACCATGAGAACTCATACAGGACAAAGACTTTTCAGCTTCAGTGTTTGTGTGAAATCCTTTACACACATTGGACAGTTATACAAATACATTAAAAACCAGTGATGATTGGACGGAAACCAAAGAACCTCAGTCAGATTTAAACTCTCTGAAAAAGGAAGTAGTCCCTGTCAGTGATTTGATTGTTCCTGAGAAGCCATTTAGCTGCTCTGAGTGTAGGAAAAGATTTAGTCACAGTCGCCATCTGAAACGTTAAAGTCAGTTTTATTGATATTGCACATTTCCGAGTCGACTCCGCTGATTCCTCTTCTGCCACACCAAGGACAGCATCTTTCATTCCACTGAAGGATGTTACAGCACACACACATATTCCGGAGCAACAGACATTGTCGCGCCGTGCAACTCAAGTAAGAAAGCCACAGTCTGGGCAGAGACCTTAAATTTAGCATGTGATTTAAGTGCGACTATTAACTGTGACTGTGAACTTTTCCTTCCAAATACCGATTCTGATCCCTGAACGTTAGGTATCTGCCGAAACCAAGTACCGATCCGAGACCAGTGTGTAAAATAAAAATGGGTGGGATATGAATTGTTTTATGTCTCAATTCCTAAAACTCTATGTAAAATATTAAATACATAATAGTAGAATGAATGCCATAAAACTTTTTCATAATAATTATTATCCAGTGTTGACACAGATTAAGACACAGGTCAAAATGCAGCCACACAATTTGGTAAAAAAAAAAAAAAAAAAAAAAAAACATTTTAAAGGCTACAGTAGAATGTAGGGCTTGTATTAACAAATACAAAAATTTTCACCAGATGACTTAAAGTAAGAAAGTTAAAAAATAGTGGCGTGGCTTTTACTCACCACAACTACAGAAGCTACCAGCTTCATTTGAAACAGACTACATCATAAAAGGGTCATTATTTATTAATCCCTCCCTGTTTTTATATTTTTACTTTTTAACCGCTCCCGTTGCCTTGATAAAGTTAACACATCACGCTGTCATCTTAAACTCAACACTTCCAGAACTTGTTTCAAATTAAAAGCCCCTTATTATCTCAGCTGAGAGAGTCCCTCCATTTTCTTTTATTGTGAAACATTTGTAGGAACTTGGTTGTGGAGGATACAGTAGCTTGTATGTTTACATACGGCACTTCAAATGGAGCTCCTGCTGTCTGGTTGCTTTTTACGTTACTACGACAACATTTCGGCTGACACATGAACAGACACAGTGAATGAATAAAAATAGGACAAGAATAGCCCAATGACATCACACGCATCATGAAAAATGACCGGGGATAATTGGTGAGCACCATTATGTAGTGTGTCATGTCTGTCAGCCAAGTCACGGCACGATTTTATGACTCCACAATCGTGTAAATGTCACATAGTGACTTTCAGAACTGACAGAAAAGTCGTGTAGTGTGTACCAGGCATAAATCCTCCTTTACCGTTTCTCCCTCTTGCATGTTGCTCATTTTCAGTGTGTGACTGCAGTGTGTACATGGGAGGGGGAGAGACAGCGAGAGAGGAGCGAGCGGAACGGAGCAACGAGTGGAGCTTCAGAACTTCTGAAGCAAAAGAGAAAACATCACATGTCCTGCGATGTGACTATTGCACATGTGCACATCGCGATGGCGATGTTCAAATGATAGCGTGCGTGGTACCGGATTGGTCATAGGCTGTACTCACCGATGCCCAATGCCACATTTTAGGCAGTATCGGAGGCATTTCCGATACTGGTATCGGTACAACTCTAATCAGTACCAGAGTTGAGTATAGAGTACGTTGATAAGTTCTTGCAGTAACGAGTAACCTAACGCATTAGTTTGCTGTTTGAGTAATCAAATACTTAAGTACATTTTCAAACAAGACATCAGTTACTTCTGTTACTTTTAGAATGCTGGTCCTTCAGCGCCGAAACAGCAACAGCTGTTGTTTGGTTCTAATAACGGAGATAACGTTAAACTTATCAGTCTGAAAGAAGCCACGGAGCTTGTGGCTCGCTACGTGGTTGGAGAAATGCTGCTGATGTCTATGGTGGAGTCTAAAAAGGTGGAGCAGGACTCGCTGACAGACATATTTCAGACTCAGAACTTGCATTATGCCTGGTACACGCTACATGCTGGTACTCACCAATTATCCCCGATCGTCTTTCACGGCGTGTGTGATGTCATCGGGTTATTCTTGTCCTATTTTTATCACTTTGACTATTATTTAAGTCACCGTGTCTGTTCATGTGCCAGTCGACATGTTGTTGTAGTCACCTAAAAGCGTCAGCAGATGGCAGGAGCTACATTTGAAGCGCCACACGTAAACTATCAAGCTACTGTATCTTCCACAGGAAGTTCTGACAAATGTTTCAGAATAAAAGCCTATTTAGAAAATGGAGGGATTCTCTCAGCCGAGGTTATAAGGGGCTTTTAATTTGAAACAAGTATTGAGTTTGAAATGACGGTGCGATATGTTAACTTTACAAAGACAACGGAGCGGATAAAAAGTAAATATATAAACACACAGAGGGATTAATAAATAACGGACCGTCTATAATGTAGTTTGTTTCAAACGAAGCTGGGAGCCTCTGCAGTTGTGGTGAGTAAAAGCCCCGCCGCTATTTCTTAATGTTATTACTTTATGTCCGACCATGAGGATGTACCATTGTTTGCTAGCTTGATGCTAATGACAGTAAGGTTAACTCAGCAGGTTGACAAAGTGCCTCTGCTGTTTCACACCATCATTTCCCCCTTTTACTCTGTGTGGTAACATCCCTAGAGGAAATATTAAAAACACTGGGGTGTTGTTGTCTTACAGTTGTCTACAGCAGCAGATCGTTCTGTGTTTCTACTGGTCAGAGTGACGGCTGTGATGGGAGAACTGGATCTCAGTGAAGGGCAAGTGGTCCATAACTTTAATTTTCGAGACAAAAAAAATGTAGGCTTAGCGCCCTGTAGTCCATTGCCCAATAGGAAATGTAGAATACTCAAAAGTACTTTAAAAGTGCTTGAGTTACTTTTCTCAGGGAGTAACGTTAGAAGTACTTTTAAAGTAATTGAGTTACTTTACTCAGGGAGGAACGCAGTAAAGTAACTGGTTACTTTTTAAAAAAGTAACGCAGTAACGTACTTTGATTACTTTTAAAGTAACCTTTACCCAACACTGATCAGTACCTGGCGTGACGTGATGTGTCCCCCAGGAGGTCACGCCTGCCATTTTCTCTGTCTCTTTCTCTCTCCCTTCACACTCACACACACGCAGAGACCCACTTGCACGCTTTGATTTGTTGCTTCTAATTAGTCAGTTTAGTGTAGTATGTTTATTAAGTGAACAGCTTGTGATTCTTGACTCATAATTGTTTAATAAACATTTGTGACATTACTAGAGCAGTCCTCTGTGGTGATTTGTGCATTGTTTTTGCATCAGTAGCTGGTTGTGATGGTCAGTGCTCGGGCTCACACCTTCTGAATTATTTGATTGTTAATATCCACCTATATTAGCAAACTGAAATGAGGATTTTTCCCTTTTTTGTCTAAATACCAGTTGGTCATTGATCCCTGTATCCAGGGTTGTGACCCGGAATTATTAATACACATTAATAATATATTTCTTAATTAATTACAATTAGTAATTAGTACGTCATCAACAATACAGCTAAAAACATTTTTAAAAACTAAGTGGGCATTAGATCAAGAGAGCATGTTGCAGAACTAAGCTGCTGCACAATGTCCTGCAGTTCATTACACTGAACAGGGGTGAAGCAGGAGAGAGTGCTGGCACAAAGGTACTGGGTTGAAGAGAAATGGTCAGATCCACCAGTGAGGGAAGCCACAATATTATTCTGAATTTTTGAGATTTTGGAATTAAAGTACAATGCAAATTCATTATATTTGTCAGAGCTGTGGAGATCCACAGGAATTGATCTAGAGGGATTAATTAGCTAATCAGTTGTGCTAAAAAAGAAACTTAGAATTGTGTAAATTTTCAGTGATAATTTGAGAAAAGTACTGCGCTCTAGATAGTTTCACTTCTTTGTTGTAAAAATTGAGCATGTCCTTATAGATATCATTGTCAACCTGCAATTTTGACTTGATTTTCACTTGGCGCTCACATTTACGGCAGTTTCTTTTCAGGGACCTGATTCTCTCTACATTCGTCCAGGGTGCCTTTGATTTGCCCAACATATATTTAGTTTTTAGAGGTGCTATGTCATCCATAATTTCTGATACTACAAAGTTAAAATTATTAATCAGACTGTTACATGGAGACAGAGAAGGCAAGTTAACATCAAAGTTAACACCCAAAGGTGATCTAGTTGTCATGTGAAAAGACATGACAGTCCATACAAGAGAGAAACAATTTAAAGGGTCAGTGTGTAATATTTGGCATAGTTTATTGTCAATCTGAATCTGAATCTGAATATTCTACCCATTAATATGTTTATATTACAGGCCAAAAGTTTGGACACACCTTCTCATTCAATGTGTTTTCTTTATTTCCATGACTATTTACATTGTAGATTCTCACTGAAGGCATCACAACTATGAATGAACACATGTGGAGTTATGTACTTAACAAAAAAAGGTGAAATAACTGAAAACATGTTTTATATTCTAGTTTCTTCAAAATAGCCACCCTTTGCTCTGATTACTGCTTTGCACACTCTTGGCATTCTCTCCATGAGCTTCAAGAGGTAGTCACCTGAAATGGTTTCCACTTCACAGGTGTGCCTTATCAGGGTTAATTAGTGGAATTTCTTGCTTTATCAATGGGGTTGGGACCATCAGTTGTGTTGTGCAGAAGTCAGGTTAATACACAGCCGACAGCCCTATTGGACAACTGTTAAAATTCATATTATGGCAAGAACCAATCAGCTAACTAAAGAAAAACCAGTGGCCATCATTACTTTAAGAAATGAAGGTCAGTCAGTCCGGAAAATTGCAAAAACTTTAAATGTGTCCCCAAGTGGAGTCGCAAAACCATCAAGCGCTACAACGAAACTGGCACACATGAGGACCGACCCAGGAAAGGAAGACCAAGAGTCACCTCTGCTTCTGAGGATAAGTTCATCTGAGTCACCAGCCTCAGAAATCGCAAGTTAACAGCAGCTCAGATCAGAGACCAGATGAATGCCACACAGAGTTCTAGCAGCAGACCCATCTCTAGAACAACTGCTCAGAGGAGACTGCGCGAATCAGGCCTTCATGGTCAAATAGCTGCTAGGAAACCACTGCTAAGGAGAGGCAACAAGCAGAAGAGATTTGTTTGGGCCAAGAAACACAAGGAATGGACATTAGACCAGTGGAAATCTGTGCTTTGGTCTGATGAGTCCAAATTTGAGATCTTTGGTTCCAACCGCCGTGTCTTTGTGAGACGCAGAAAAGGTGAACGGATGGATTCCACATGCCTGGTTCCCACTGTGAAGCATGGAGGAGGAGGTGTGATGGTGTGGGGGTGTTTTGCTGGTGACACTGTTGGGGATTTATTCCAAATTGAAGGCACACTGAACCAGCATGGCTACCACAGCATCCTGCAGCGACATGCCATCCCATCCGGTTTGCGTTTAGTTGGACGATCATTTATTTTTCAACAGGACAATGACCCCAAACACACCTCCAGGCTGTGTAAGGGCTATTTGACCAAGAAGGAGAGTGATGGAGTGCTGCGGCAGATGACCTGGCCTCCACAGTCACCGGACCTGAACCCAATCCAGATGGTTTGGGGTGAGCTGGACCGCAGAGTGAAGGCAAAGGGGCCAACAAGTGCTAAACACCTCTGGGAACTCCTTCAAGACTGTTGGAAAACCATTTCAGGTGACTACCTCTTGAAGCTCATGGAGAGAATGCCAAGAGTGTGCAAAGCAGTAATCAGAGCAAAGGGTGGCTATTTTGAAGAAACTAGAATATAAAACATGTTTTCAGTTATTTCACCTTTTTTTGTTAAGTACATAACTCCACATGTGTTCATTCATAGTTTTGATGCCTTCAGTGAGAATCTACAATGTAAATAGTCATGAAAATAAAGAAAACGCATTGAATGAGAAGGTGTGTCCAAACTTTTGGCCTGTACTGTATATATATATATATATATATATATATATATATATATCTGTTTACGGGCTACGCTGTCAGTCAGTGTGCGGGCTGGAGGTTGGTGGACCAGAGAGGGGAGGGGGGTCCCCACTCGGTATGGTAAACGAGTATGTGTGTAAAGTTATGGAGTGTGTGTGTTACACCAGAAGAGTCAGAGTTTTCCCGAACGCTCCTCTGGTCTCCTGCTCGTGAGGGATTCATTACAATATCGTAACATGGTTTAGATTTCTAAATAAACATTCACCTCGTCGCTAGATAGACCTACTCCTGAAAAACTCGTGCGCAAGGCTTTTTGTCCCTACGAGGCCACCGTCATTTACCCGACGGGAGGGGTGAGCGAGTGAGCCCTGCAATCTAGAATTTGACCACTGATGTCACTGTTTTCAACCCATTTTACACACTGGCCCTTTAACTGCTCTGAATGTGGGAAAAGATTTCTTCACAGTGGACATCTGAAAAAACACGAGATGTCATACAGGAGAGAAACCTTTTAGCTGCTCCGAGTGTGGTAAATCATTTACACAAAGTGGAACTTTACATACACACAGGAGAACTCATGACAGATAAAAGAATGTCATTCTTCTTCTGCTGTGAGCAAACAGCATTCAGAGTTGGGTATTGTTTCACCTTTAGAATTCCAATCCTGGTTGTTATTGATGACTCGAAACAGTTCTTTATATCAAATGAGCAAGAAAACAAGTAATATGTATTTCCTCATCAGTTAGGTTTTATTAACACTTCAGCCTATTTTATAATATCTGAAAGTGCACATGCACAGAATATCAAGAGGTTATGTTGTGCCTCTTTATCTTTGCTCACATGCTGTATGTAAAGGGTCCTCTAGGATATTAATGATTTCATCCATGCAGTCAGGTCAGATTAAACTTGAAGGAGGAATACTTCAGGTCTCATATTTCTTTTAGGGTTAATGCTTTTCTTAATCCTTTTGTCCTGATCCTACCTGGAGTGGAAGCAACTTTTTATAATTTGAGATATGATACACCTGCTAAACAACTTGAAACTGAGTCTTTCACAATGTTTGCTGGTTTATTAAACAACTTATTTGGACCTTGTTTTGTGAAATGTTTTATAGCTCAAGAAGTTCAAGAATAAACTTTCAAGTTTGATGAATATCATTTTTGAAAGAGTGTTTTTCATTAATTCATCTATGTGCTTGCGCTTTTTAAGGACAGTCAGTAATTTTAGAAATACTTCTGGACTTTTATATTGAAGCCCATTAACTCATTTACCCCGGAAGCTGTCTTCTTTACTGTCGCTAACGTCACACGTTTTGAGCAAGATGGCGTCTGTTGGAAACGTGTGTTAGCAGAGTGTCTTTGTTGTGTTTTTAAAGTGTGAACATGTCTAAAGTCCAAATGCTGAGAGCGTTGGTGAAGCAGCGACTAAGTGCGGCTGCTGAAGAGATATTTGGGCTGGTTGAAAGAACGATAGCAGAGTACGAGGAGGAACTTTGTCGATCAAAAGAGGAGAACGAGCGACAACGGAAACTACTGGACGCTGTTTTCAACCCTCAGCTTCGGTTACACAGAGCAGGTTTGTTCATTAAACATTACAAGTTCATTATTAATAATATAACTGCAGGTTTGTTCAATAAATATTCAGTCTGTCGATGTTTATACGCCGCGTTAGCTTCTCTGGGCCCTATTTCAGAAAGCAGGATTAGTGAAAACTCTGAGTATGTTCAGCCTGAGATGAGGGAAACTCCGAGTTTTCCGTTTCACAAAGCCAGTTCAGCATAACCCTGAGTCCGTTACTATGATAGCACATTCCTTGCTGGTTCGCAGGTTTGTTTCATCTCAGCCTGAGGCTGATCGCCCGCTGAGCGTGTGGCAGGAAGGAGAGACATGGCGTGTCCTTTGTGAATAAAGTTTTCGTGATGAGCGATAAGAACTTCCTGCAACAGATGTTGAGGGTAACGTCGAGCTGCTTTAATGCTGAAACATTAAACCGTTTTTGTGGTTTTCCCTGGGCATAAATCAGAAAGACTCATCAAAGAGGAATCCCACAGAACTGCAGGTTTAATTACAGTTTAATTAGAAATGAATCTATGTGGATATATTATGCAATGCTTTATGAATACTATTCATATATTCAAAGATTCCACTGTGTAACTGGCTCATTTATGGGACTCAACATCCCATCATAGCTCAATCTGAGAATAAAGGACATTATGTGAATCAGAAGTCATTTCACAGCAATTCAATTAACCTCAGCCTAATATTGACAGAATGACAAAAGTATAAGCAAAATATTTACCAGTCTGTACAAAATTTTTGTGTTTGATTTTGACTTTGTGCCCAGTGTGTTTGGGCCCCAACAGATTGCAGCTGTATAAGAGGATACAGCAAATAATATTGAAATATATGAACACTAAAAATGTTTATATATTTTCTGTATATTAGACACATTAACGCATCACATTACATAACGTCACTTCACATTATCTATGAACACGCTCTGCCGTTCTTTCCCATCCCAAAATCACATAATTGAAGCCACAAAATATCAAAATAGCATACTGCTCATCCGTAGTGATCCAAGTGTCCTGAAGCCCTGACATAAAAAGTTGTTTGGAAAAACATCATTTGAACTCTCTTTTTAGCCTCATTGTAGCCTGTAGCTCTGACTGCCTCTCTGTACACCGTGCTCATGTGGACACAGTGTACAGATCGGTACAATATGTTTTGAAGTGTCTTATTCTAACATCATGTGTACACATATGAAATTTCCTGGTCAACATGTTTGCTTGGGCATATAATACTCTGCATTGTCTGTAGATATCATCATCATGCATGTTGTCTGTAATGTAGTATCTCAAATATTTAGTCTTCTTTGAGACATTCAGTACTTGACCAGATAGAAGTTTGGGAAACACAGATCTTTGTCCCCTTTTGATCTACATATCAAGAAACACTCTTTCTAGTATTGTACTGAACATCATATTCTACCCCATATTCAGTACAAATATTCAATAAATTCTGAAAGCCAGCAGTGCTTGGTGAGAGAATGACCAAGTCATCAGCATACATAAAATGATTTACCAAGGTATTGCCAATCATACAGCCTGTTTTACACCCACTCAATTTCTTGGATAGTTCATCCATGTACAGGTTGAAAAGGGCAGGTGAAAGTAGCCCCCCCGGCGTAATCCATTGGCCACCCCAAATGAGAAAGAGAGAGACGGTTACCCCGTTTTACCTGCATTCTCTGTTTGGCATACCAGCAATCTAAAATCCTTATAATGCTACCAGGAGCACCCCTTTGGCGTAATTTCTGGAACAGTTTAAAATGGTTAACACCATCAATTGAAACAGAGGAGTTCTGCCTCAGGTACACATGGGTAGCTTCCTTCAAGGCATAAATGCACAAGTCAGTGCCAAGCTTAGCCTTAAAGCCAAACTGATTGTGTGTGGTGTCAATATAGTGACTTAAGCGGTCAAGCAAAATACTTTCAAGGACCTTGGATACTACGCTGGATAAAGCAATTGGCCTATAGTTGTCTATACTACCAACTTTGCCAGCTTTGTCAGGGTTCAGCGCTTTTTTTTTTTTTTTTTTTTTTTTCCACTTGCCTGGTCGGGCAAGTTGGTCAGAGATCTTCTTGCCCGAAGTCAGTTTTTACTTGCCCTATAAAAATTGTTTAATTTAAGCGGCTATCAAATAACAAAGACTGCAGTTATGTAATCTTTATTCATACTGTATTTATTAATTAAAACAACATATGTCATGTATTGTAGCTTAATTCCTACACAAAAATGACAGTGTCAGGGCTTAAAGTGAAAAATTTGTCAATCGTTCTCCGTCTATAATTTTGCACCCTATTTGAGCCATGCCCACCTCTATTTATTTTTCACCCCTCTCTCCAGTTCTGCTGTATTAACACCACCGGGTTTAATATATTTTGCTTCCATCTCTCTGCCCTGCTCTACTCTACTTCAATGCTACTTAGCTCTCTCTCTCTACTCTACCAGTAGACTACCACATCCACCTGTTGCACAAAACGCACACAGCAGTGTTTCCCCTAGGATGGAGTTGTAGCAGTTTAAATCCCTGACAACCCAGAGTTGAGACCAGAACAGAGAGTCACAGTCCTATACGCCTCTCTGAGCTTCTAGTTCAGTTACCCAGCCATAGTTTTCATAATTTTATGCAAACGGTGTCTGTCCCCCGACTACGTAAATTATTTAAATCTAAAATTAAACAAAGGGGAGTTGTGCATAACAACCTTATAAAAATTAAAACCTCTTCTGTGATAGAAAGACAAAACAGGAGAATTAAATACGGACTGTTAAATATCAGGTCTCTATCATCTAAAGCAGTGTTAGTAAACGAATTAATATCAGATAATCATATTGATTTACTCAGTCTCACTGAAACCTGGCTGTGTCAAGATGAATATGTTAGTCTAAATGAATCCACTCCTCCCAGTCATAATAATACCCACATTCCTCGAGGCAGCGGCCGAGGAGGGGGAGTTGCAGCCATTTTTAACTCTAGTGTGTTAATCAGCCCTAAACCTAAACTAGATTATAATTCATTTGAAAGCCTCGTTCTTAGTCTTTTACATCCGACCTGGAAAACCTCGCAGCCACTTTTGTTATAGTGTACCGTGCTCCTTGCCCGTATTCTGAATTTGTATCTGAATTCTCAGAGTTTTTATGCAGTGTAGTTCTTAAATCAGATAAAGTTATTATTGTAGGCGATTTTAACATTCATGTCGACGTTGATAATGACTCCCTGGCTACCGCGTTTATCTCATTATTAGACTCCATTGGCTTCAGTCAGGGTGTACATGAACCCACTCACTGTTTTAACCATACCCTCGATCTAGTTCTGACGTATGGAATTGAAATTGATAACCTAAGAGTCTTTCCACAGAATCCCTCGCTATCGGATCATTATTTGATTACTTTGATTTCTTTTTACTTGATTACACGCCACTCAGCAACAGTTACTATACTAGATGTTTATCAGATAGTGCTGTCGCAAAATTTAAGGAAATGATTACTCCGTTGTTAAATTCAATACCAAGTCCCTCAGTAACAGAGGCTTCCCGTGCCGACTTTAACCTCTCCCGAATTGATCATTTTGTTGATAGCGCCGTAGGCTTGCTGCAAACAACACTCAACTCTGGAGCTCCTCTTAAAAAGAAGTTAACAAAGCAAAGAAAGTTCGCTCCTTGGTATAACTCTCAAACCCCTAGGTTAAAACAAATATCGCGAAAGTTTGAAAGGAACTGGCGATTAACCAAACTGGAAGAATCTTGTTTAATCTGGGCAGACAGTCTCAAAACGTATAAGAGGGGCCTCCGCAATGCCAGAGCAAACTATTACTCAGCTTTAATAGAAGAAAACAAGAATAACCCCAGGTTTCTTTTCAGCACTGTAGCCAGGCTGACTGAGAGTCACAGCTCTATTGAGCCTTGTATTCCTTTAGCCCTTAGCAGTAATGATTTCATGAGCTTTTTTTAATGACAAAATTCTATTAGAGGCAAAATTCATGACCTCCTGCCCTCAGATAGTACCTATCTAACCTCAAACACAGCTGTAAAATCTAATATATATTTAGATTGCCTCTCCCCAATTTCTCTTCAAGAATTGACCGCAGTGATTTCTTCATCTAAATCATCAACGTGTCTCTTAGACCCCATCCCAACTAGGCTACTTAAGGAGGTCTTACCTTTAGTTAACACTCATATATTAGATATGATCAATATATCCTTATTAACAGGCTATGTACCACAGTCTTTTAAGGTAGCTGTAATTAAACCTCTACTGAAAAAGCCCACCCTGGATCCAGAGGTGTTAGCCAACTATAGACCAATATCTAATCTTCCCTTTATGTCAAAGATCCTTGAGAAAGTAGTCGCAGACCAGCTGTGTGATTTCCTCCATGATAATAATTTATTTGAGGAATTTCAGTCAGGATTTAGAGTGCATCATAGCACTGAGACAGCACTAGTTAAAATTACAAATGACCTTCTGATTGCTTCAGACGAAGGACTCGTCTCTGTACTTGTTTTATTAGATCTTAGTGCGGCGTTTGACACTATTGACCATCAAATTCTACTGCAGAGACTGGATCACTTAATTGGCCTAAAAGGTTCTGTACTAAGCTGGTTTAAATCTTATTTATCTGATCGTTTTCAATTTGTTGACGTTCATAATGAATCATCCTTACATACTAAAGTTTGTTTTGGAGTTCCGCAAGGTTCTGTGCTCGGACCAATCCTATTTATTCTATATATGCTTCCTTTAGGCAACATCATTAGAAATCACTCTATAAATTTCCATTGTTATGCGGATGATACACAATTGTATTTATCGATGAAGCCAGAAGAAAGTAATCAATTAACTAAACTCCATAACTGCCTTAAAGACATAAAAACCTGGATGAGCACCAATTTCCTGATGTTAAATTCAGACAAAACTGAAGTTATTGTTCTTGGCCCCAAACAGCTCAGAGACTCTTTATCTGATGACATAGTTTCTCTATATGGCATTGCTCTGGCCTCTAGCACTACCGTAAGAAACCTCGGAGTAACATTTGATCAAGATTTGTCTTTTAATTCTCATTTAAAACAAACCTCACGGACTGCATTTTTTCACCTGCGTAATATTGCGAAAATTAGGCCTATCCTGACCCGAAAAGATGCAGAAAAATTGGTCCACGCTTTTGTTACCTCAAGGCTGGATTACTGTAACTCTCTATTATCAGGTAGCTCTAGTAAGTCCTTAAAAAGTCTCCAGCTAATTCAGAATGCAGCAGCACGTGTACTAACAGGAGCTAAGAAACAAGATCATATCTCTCCTGTTTTAGCTTCTCTGCACTGGCTCCCTGTAAAATCCAGAATTGAATTTAAAATCCTACTGTTAACTTATAAAGCTCTAAATGGTCAAGCTCCGTCATATCTTAGAGAGCTCATAGTGCCATATTATCCCACCAGAACACTGCGCTCTGAGAACGCAGGGTTATTCGTGGTCCCTAAAGTCTCCAAAAGTAGATCAGGAGCCAGAGCCTTCAGCTATCAGGCTCTTCTCCTGTGGAATCATCTTCCTGTTACGGTCCGGGAGGCAGACACCGGACCACCTGCCGGAGGACCCCCTATAATACACCGGGCACCTTCTCTCCTTCTCTCTCTCTTTCCTTCTCTCTCTCTCTCTCTCTCTCTCTCTCTCTCTCTCTCTCTCTCTCTCTCTCTCTCTCTCTCTCTCTCTCTCTCTCTCTCCGTCTATTATTGAATCTTGCTAACTCGGCCATTCTGGATGTCACTAACTCGGCTTCTTCTCCGGAGCCTTTGTGCTCCACTGTCTCTCAGATTAACTCACATCGCAGGGGTGCCTGGACAGCGTGACATGTGTGGTTGTGCTGCTGCCGTGGTCCTGCCAGATGCCTCCCGCTGCTGCTGCCATCATTAGTCATTAGTCATACTTCAACTGTTATTATACACATATGATTATTGTCACACATGTACACTGCCAGATATTAATACATACTTTCAACATATTGTACCGCAGTAGCCAGAACTATAACTATAATATTATTACTTTCAATAATGTTGTTGTAAGCTACTGTCATTACCTGCATCTCTCTCTCTCTCTCTCTCTCTCTCTCTCTCTCTCTCTCTCTCTCTCTCTCTCTCTCTCTCTCTCTCTGTCTCATTGTGTCATATGGATTACTGTTAATTTGTTATGCTGATCTGTTCTGTACGACATCTATTGCACGTCTGTCCATCCTGGAAGAGGGATCCCTCCTCAGTTGCTCTTCCTGAGGTTTCTACCGTTTTTTTCCCCGTTAAAGGGTTTTTTTTGGGAGTTTTTCCTTATCCGCTGTGAGGGTCTTAAGGACAGAGGGATGTCGTATGCTGTAAAGCCCTGTGAGGCAAATTGTGATTTGTGATATTGGGCTTTATAAATAAAATTGATTGATTGATTGATTGATTGATGAATGGTCAAACGAATATTAGCCTACCGTTTTAAAGTGTAGAGCATGAAAATAGGACGACGCTTGTTTTGTTATTATTATTGTTGTTATTATTATTATTATTATTATTATTATTATTATTGTTATTACCGCGGTAATACCGATTACTGTGGTATTTTTGCCCACGGTTATCATACCGTCAAAATCTCATACCGGCACATGCCTAATCATAATATATGTTTCAAGATTATAATTATTGAAACATTGATGTGTTCATCATAATAATGCTGCAGCTGGTCAATGTGGAGCAAACAAAAATGTATTTATGAATATTTTTTATATATTTCCTGACATACTGCTGGGTAGCCTGGATAAGAGGCTGGAAATCACAGAACTTACCTGATGCGGGGAAACAAGTCAGCAGTATGAATCTGACAAAGGTGTGAGCTTTTTTCAAATTGACCACAGATGAAATAGTATGTGACATTATCAGCTGTCAGAATGAGTTTTCCCTGCTATGGTGAAGGTAGTTCTTAGAGACAGATAAACCTAAAAACTTGTGTGATGATTTTCCCTTAATCTACCATCTCTTTTGGCCTTTCTTCAGTGAATTGATGTGAAAGTGTTGTCTTAGTCATTGGGAGAGACAACCATCAGATATAGTTTACTCTCTATTGTTTAGCTGTCTTGTGGCCAAATCCTGCAATTGCATTTGTCGAAAAAATACATCACAGCTAGGTAAATGAGCACACATTTCCTCCAAATGTCTACAATATTCAATATGGATACTCTCACATGATTAATATATTTTTAAACAATAATCTGACAATAGCTGGTTGTGATTATAAAGACATAAAAAGCAACAATAGTGGTTGTGTTACACCATTTTCACAATATAAAAAGGCAGTCATGATACGTGCACAGCTTCTGGGGGGTTAGCTTCCTGTGAAGGCATACTCAATTCGCTCCATTTCCCTTTTTTAGACAAGTCAACTGGTCTTGATTAAAATACATGTTAATGATTTGTGTGTGTGTGTGTGTGTGTGTGTGTGTGTGTGTTTTTTTCCTGCAGACGTCCAGCAGCTGTCGGTGGTTAAAGAAGAGGTTCCCCCTGAGCAGCAGGAGTGGAGCTCCAGTGTGGACCAGGAGGACCCAGAGCCTCCACACATTAAAGAGGAACAGGACGAACTCAGTCAGGAGGGAGAGCAGCTTCAAGGGCTGGAGGAGGATGATATCATCAAGTTCACATTCACTCCTGTCCCTGTGAAGAGTGAAGATGATGAAGACAAACCTCAGTCCTCACAGCTTCATCAAAGACACACTGAACAAATGGAAACAGAAGCAGAGGGAGAGGACTGTGGAGGACCAGAACCAGCCAGGAACTCAGATCCAGATACACATTTACAACCTGAGACTGATGACAAGACTAGAGAGTCCTCTGAACCTGAGAGCTCCAGTGTGGACCAGGAGGACCCAGAGCCTCCACACATTAAAGAGGAACAGGAGAAACTCAGTCAGGAAGGAGAGCAGCTTCAAGGGCTGGAGGAGGATGATATTATCAAGTTCACATTCACTCCTGTCCCTGTGAAGAGTGAAGATGATGAAGACAAACCTCAGTCCTCACAGCTTCATCAAAGACAAACACAGCAGATGGAAACAGAAGCGGAAGGAGAGGACTGTGGAGGAGCAGAACCAGCCAGGAACTCAGATCCAGAAACTCATTTACAACCTGAGACTGATGACAGTGATGATTGGAAAGAGACCAGAGAACCTCGGTCAGGTTTAGATTCTCTGAAAAATGATCAAGTCCCTGTCAGCGATTGGATGGTTAGTAAAAAACCATTTAGCTGCTCCGAGTGTGGGAAAGGATTTAGTCAAAGTGGAAATCTGAGGAGACACATGAGATCTCATACAGGAGAGAAACCATTTAGCTGCTCTGAATGTGGGAAAACATTCAGTCATAATGGAAATCTGAAGAGACACATGAGATATCATACAGGAGAGAAACCATTTTGCTGCTCTGAGTGTGGGAAACGATTTGGCCTCAATGAAAATCTGAATGTCCACATGAGAGTTCATTCAGGAGAAAAACCATTTAGCTGCCCTGAGTGTGAGAAAAGATTTGGTCAACGTGGAGACCTTAGGGCACATATGAGAATACATACAGGAGAGAAACCATTTATTTGCTCTGAGTGTGGGAAAGGATTCCGTCGAAGTGAACATCTGAAGACACACATGAGATCTCATACAGGAGAGAAACCATTTAGCTGCTCTGAGTGTGGCATAACATTTAGTCAAAGTGCACATCTGAAGAAACACTTGACATCACACACAGGAGAGAAACCATTCAGCTGCCCTGAGTGTGGGAAAAAATATGGTCGAAGTGAGCATCTGAAGGACCACATGAGATCTCACACAGGAGAGAAACCATTTTGCTGCTCTGAGTGTGGGAGAAGATTTGGTCAAAGAGGAAATCTGATAAAACACATGAGATCTCACACAGGAAATAAACCATTCAGCTGCTCTGAGTGTGGGAATAGGTTTGGTCGAAGTGAACATCTCAAGGAACACATGAGATCGCATACTGCAGAGAAACCATTTAGCTGTGTAATTTGTGGGAAATCATTTAGACAAAGTGAAAATTTATATTCACACATGAAAACTCATGGAGGAGCAAAGTGATTCAGCTGCTCTGTTTGTACAAAAATCTTTTTCATGGAATGACACTTTAAAAACACACATGAGAACTCATATCAGCAATTGACCTTTCAGCCTCAGTGTTTGTATGAAATCTTAAACACAAACTGGACAGTTACACAAATGCGTGAAACCCACGCAGGAGAGAAACCTTATAGCTGCAGTTTTTGTCATCAAAGTTTCACTTGGCCAAAACAGCTCAGAAACCATCAGTGTGATGTCTGTCAGTCCTCACAATCTCATCAAACTCAAACTGAGGAGAGCAAAGAGGTAGAGCCTCTAGCCAAGCTAAATTATATTTATGATTTACAGTTAGAAGGATGAGAAACAAGGATTTAATTTATATTGACAGCAAAATGTGTGTTAGACCAAACATGTAACCAAGTATATTATCAATTGTTTGATTAAATTTACTGAGAGTGTATTTGTATTGTGTGAATCAAAACTAAAAATCAGATCTGGAAAAGGCCCCTGAAGCTGTAAACTGTGTTTCCCCAAAAAACAATTAAAAACAAGCCAACACTATTGAAGAGAGAGAAGGAAAGGAGGGGTACTCTTGGGGAGCAGAGCTGCATGCAGGGGAGGAGCTAAGGCTTTTTCCACTCAGATTCTGCTGCCCATTATAACAAAAACATGGTAGGCTGGTGATAAGCCATGTCTACTCAGATTTTATGGGACCTAATTATAGACGATTTATTTGACTCAAAGAAGAGCAGCTCACAGTTTGGAGAAGCATAAAAGATAACTGACACAGTTAGGTCAGTTCCAAAAGTTTACCATTGTAAAGGGCTATCTGACAGCAAGGTGAAGCAGTGAAAGTATTCTAAACTGATGTGGATTTTTTTTTTTTTTTTAATGACCCTGTTTTTATGTGGTGGTTCCTGTGTGTTTCTACCTCATAGCTCCCACGCCAATTTTAGTCTGTATCATTCTGTGTCTGCTCTCTAAAATTTTTTTTTTTTTTTTTTTTTTGAAGATTTTTTTGGGGGGCATTTAGCCTTAAATGGACAGGACAGCCAAGCGCAAAAGGGGGAGAAAGAGGGAATGACATGCAGCAAAGGGCCACAGGCTGGACTCTAACCTGGGCCGCTGTGGCAACAACCTTGTACATGGGGCGCTTGCTCTATCCACTAAGCCACCGACGCCCCGTGCTCTCTAAATATTGAGGTTTTTACAGGTTCATGAATGCAATGCAGGTGGAACTCGTAATTAGTTGTTTTTATCCCCTCAGCAGCATTTATGTGAGTCATGGGGTGGACAATTTATCAGCTGCTCTGATCTGATCAATGGATGAGAGGAGCAGTTGCTGCAGCGGCAAGTGAAAGCAAGGGAGCAACTAAGGACATTAGGTAAGCACAGCAGAAACATCAGATCGTTCAAACCACCATGTTGAACCCTATATTTTTAATCATTACAATTACAGCTGCATATTACAACAGAAATAAACAGGTTTGCTGTATTTACATATCTCTACAATTTAAAACAGTTTCCAATTTCTACCTGTAAGGTTTAGACCAAGGTCGTGGTGACTAAGGGCACATTCACACCACAATAGTCCAGAGGACTTGGTTCGATTGGGCAGGGAATGCCGAAAAATTTTACACCTTTTGTTTGGTTCGGATCACTTTCACTCTGCCCTTTTTAAAGCAGGACAAACAGCGACAACTGTTGCTCGTTTTGGAGCAGTATTGCCTGAAATGACAACTGACCAGAAGGAAAAAAAGTATGAGGAAGAAGAAAACTTGGCTCACTGATTGGCCAGGACCGAAAACGTAAATCCATCCCCTTCAACCGGCTTGGTCACCACAAAAGCACCAAAATTTACTGCGCTCTATGTCACTGAGTCCTCCTCAGGGCTGTGTTTTTGCACCCCTTTTATTAATTTTATACACCAATGAATGTTGCAGCCAGCATCCACAGCGTCACATTTTGATGTTTGCTGACAACTTAGTCATCCTGTCCCCTCTCAGCAGTGACAACCCCGATGACAGGCCAGCAGTCAGGGATTTGAGTGGTGTGAGTCCTCCGTCTTACAGAGAAATGTATCAAAGATGAATGAGATGGTTATTGATTTTAGAAAGAATGGTACAGTTACCTCTCAGTGGTCATTTCTGGTGTAAATGTTGAAATTGTAAACGAGTATAAATACTTGGGAACTGTTCTTGACGGCAGGCTGACTTTGAAGTCCATGTGGACTCACTTTGTAAGAAGGCTTATCAGCAGATGTATTTTTTATCGGAAGCGCTGTGGTTTTAATGTGGATTTTACTTTTATTAGAATGTTAAATTCTTGTTTTCTCGAGTCTTTAATAACCTTTAACTTCATCTGCTGGTTCGGACTTTTAACATGTAAGAACAGGAACAAACTGTTGGGAATTGTCAGGGTGTGCAGTAAAATTGCTGGCACAGCCCAAAGCAACTTCATCGATCTGCACAAGGTGAGGTTGGTGAAAAAGGCCAGACTGATCCTGGCAGATCCAGACCACCTGCTTTGTGGAGAGTGCAGGATACTTCCGTCTGGACGCAGATATCTGCTGCCGAGATGCAGGACAAATAGACTGAGGGATTCATTTGTCCCTGCAGCGATAAGACTTTTAAATGACTTGTCTTGACTCAATGTGTGTGTTGTCTTGACATATATATTTGTTTCTATGTTGTTTTGTTAACTGCTAGCTGTAGCACTAATTGCCCCTTGGGGCTAATAAAGATTCTTGAACTTGAACTTCCTCTCTTTGGTTCGCAGGATCGTCCGTTTGCAATTTCCACTGTAAGCGAACCGCACCAGGATTCACTTACAAGTGAATTGAGACCCCCAGTTTTCAAGTGGACCAGGGTTTGCTCATTTGGTCCGCACCACAGTTCGAATGAGCGTTCACACCACTCCAATAAACCAAACTATTCGGGGAAGCGGACCAGGGTTCGTTTCAAGTGGACCAAATGGCGCCAGTGTGAATGTGTCCTTAGTCTGCATCATTAATATCCATGTGAGCATATGCTGTCATTGGGAGACTTTTAGCAACTTCTTGTAGCTAGTGCTAGCTACTTTCATTGGAAAAGAGTTGGCAACTCTGCCCTACTTCTGAATCTGTCGCCAAGAAAACAATACGACTCCACTGGAAGAGTAGGAAAACATCAACATCTCCCAATGGTTGGATCAATTAACACAGCAGATAACAATGGAACAACAATCAGCTCTAAAAAAAAGTTATACTGATGAATTGTGGTGTTAAAGGTTTGATTTTATTTCCTCAATGTTACACTTATGGATTCAGTTTGTAAACTGTCTTCTAATATTTAGTGATCTTAATTTTGTGTACTTGTATCCATGGTCTGTGTGGATTTTATCATTGTCTTTCTCTTTTTCAGCTTTGTAATATTTTACTGAGTTAACTGATGGATTAGGGTATACACTGGAACGTGCCTTGATTAAGCCCCTCTGAGGGCTGTTTTTTTTTTTTTGCATCTTTTCATCACATTTGTGTTGCTCATGTACTGCTTTGTTGTTGTTGTTTTTTGCATATGTGAAAACAAATAAACTTAACTGTTTTGTTTCTTTATTTAGTTAAGACAAAATTAATTCCTTTAAAAATTGTGTATTTTTTATCATTTATCTTCCTGCATGTGTTTTTCTGAGTAAGTCTGTAATTCCATGAACACTTCTGGACTTTTATTTTGAAGCTTATTAACTCATTTACCCCGGAAGCTGTACTGTTATATACCATAGTTTGTTAAGAACACAGAGGTGGTATGGCTCAGACCCCCCCTGACAGACTGCAAGCAGTGAGGGTGGGCTCAGCCACATCCCCTGTACTCACGATCAACACCAGAGCTCCACAGGGATGTGTGCTGAGCTCTTTCCTGTATACTCTCTTCACCAATGACTGTATAAGCCCTTCACCTTCCACAACCTATCTGAAATATTCAGACAACACGTCCATTCTTGCACTTCTCTCTGACAACCTCTCTGCTCTGGATTATCACAGTCACACACTTCATGTATGGACAAACATCTTCACATCAAAGTCAGTAAAACCAAAGAAATAATGACCCCCCTCCCACCCCCCCCACCTAAGCACCCCATCATTATTGACAATCAAACAGTTGAAACAGTGGACAGTTTTAAATACCTGGGTGTAACTCTGGACAATAAACTCAATTTCGATCAGCACACCAGAGACATACAAAAAAAGAGCCAACAAAGACTGCCAGCTATCCGAAAACTTAAAGGACTCTGTCGTCCCCCATCTACTGCTACTTCTGTACCAAAGCATCATTCATCCAATCCTTCTGTACTGTTCCACATGTTTCTTCACCATGCTTTCTGTCACCAATCGAGCCAAACTGACACACATCACACACACCACTTCCAAAATCATTGGTCTTCCCACACCCAACCTCACAGAGTTAAATAACAGGTCCATAATACGCTGCACTAGAACGGGACGCCACACACCCACTCAACCAATATCTCATCCCGCTACCCTCAGGGCGCAGGTACCAAACACTTAAACTCAGGAAAGCTCAACTCGGGTCCACCTCTGTGAATGAACATGTGATGTGTTGTGATGTCTGTGATATGTCTGTGCCTATGATATTTGTGATCGATCCCTGTAAAGGTACAATTAGTGGAAATGAATTTCCCTCTGGGATGAGTAAAGTCAGTCTAAGTCTATAGATGTACAGTTCTGTTGGGTACCAGCACATGAGGGAGTAACAGGGAGTGAGTGTGCTGATAGATTAGCAAAAGCGGCATTGCAAAAAGAAATAACAGTACCAGTTCCACGAGGAAAAGGAGAAGGGATAAAGAAGAAAGGAATGGAAATATGGCAGAAAAGGTGGGAGGAAGACCAGAAAGGAGAGGGATATCACAAAATACAAAAGTCTATCATAACAAAAAATTATAAAGAAAGGAAAAGAAGGGAGGAAATAGTCATAAAAAGACTCAGATTAGATCACGCAGGATTGGCACTTTGTATATTATGGGGAAAGGGGATAGTGATAAGTGTGAGAACTGTGGAGTAAAAGAAAACGAACATATTCTACTGTGCTGTAATATGTATGAAATAGAACGAGAAAGGCTGCAGGATAAAGTCAGAGAGGCGGATTTGAGGGGGGTATAATCACCAGGAAGGCACTTATTAATTTCTTAAAAGATACTCGGCTGATGAGTAGAATTTAAGAAACAGGCGAAATGACGTGATGTTGCACACTCTTGTACAGTAGGTGGCGGTATGCACCTTTAAGTTGTTTGCAATCCGCCAATAAGCCGAGAGAAGAAGAAGCAGCTGGACTCTGTACTGTTGCTGACTTCCAACTTTATGCACAAGATGGCGTCTGGTAGAAACGTGTGTTAGCAGAGTCTGTTTACTGTTTATTTTTTAAAGTGTGAACATGTCTAAAGTCCAAATGCTGAGATCGTTGGTGAAGCAGCGACTAACTGCGGCTGCTGAAGAGATATTTGGGCTGTTTGAAAGAACGATAGCAGAGTACGAGGAGGAACTTTGTCGATCAAAAGAGGAGAACGAGCGACAACGGAAACTACTGGACGCTGTTTTCAACCCTCAGCTTCGGTTACACAGAGCAGGTTTGTTCATTAAACATTACAAGTTCATTATTAATCATATAACTGCACGTTTGTTCAATAAGTATTCAGTCTGTCGATGTTTATACGCCTGTGATTAGTTGTCGGTGTAGATTCTCAGTCATTCAGGCCACGGTAATCATAGGTGCTATATCATAGGCAACTGGACTTCCTTCCGTCTCTTGAAGGCGTGGGTGATAAGTGGTAATGTAGGCCACCCCCTCTGTTAAACAATGGTCGTTCCAGCTTGACATAGATGGCTTCCTTTACGCCTCTTGCAAGCCATCTTTCTTCCTTGGCATAGATGTGCACATTGCTGTCCTCAAGAGTGTCCCTTCTCTTTTAGATGTAAGTGGATAGCTGAGTCTTGAGCCAATGCAACACTAAACCCCCGAGCTTGCCTGAGAAGGACTAAATGCACAAATCCACTATTTTTAAATATCCCGTAGAGAGCGATTCTCACTGCAGCCTTTTGTTCTAAAAAAAAAAAAGTTTGGCGTGCAACCTCGTTCTGTGTATTCTCTGTATCTGTAGAAGCTCAGGAAGGAGTTTTTGAGCTGTGATGTGAATGAACGACAACATTTCGATGAAAATAAAGAGTCAGACTCTGTCAGTGTCTTCTGTAGAGAAGAGACGAACTCTCACTACTGCCTGAACACACAGAGACTTTTAAAAACACCTTTCTCTTTGGTCTCCTGCAGATAGAGGTGAGTAGTATCTTGCAACGCACACGTGACCCACTTAAGGGTGGCATTGTGTGTCTAAACTCACTATTGAAACACAAATTGGCGTGGCATGACTTTACTGGGCAGCCAAGAGTAGTAATGGAAAAAGGATATTACTGCCCCCTTCATCAGGCCCTGCCACTCTGACTCTAAAATGAGGAAAGAAAGTCAATTTTTGGTTCATTGAAGCGTGAGGAGCAGAGGAGAAGAGAGAAGGAGAGGAGGATGGTGCTGTAAGATCAGGTCACATTACTGTATATCGTTCAGGAATATGTTTGAGTTTGGAGCATTCACACATGTTGGAGGTTTTGGATATTGGAAATTATGGATATTTCATGTAGGCTGCAGTGGGTTGCATGTCATATTTGTGGGATTTGATTCAAAGTGACAACCGCTGGATGAAAACATAATGAGTGAGTTGTTGCCCCTCTGTCTTTGTAGTTTTCCCATCTGTCTTGCATCTCAGTAAGGCCTATAGGTCAGTCCAAAACACTGTGTACAAATCAGCTGTACTGTGGTTAAGTACATTGTCAAAATAAATCAAAACCTGTATGACTGGACCATGTTGGAATTTAATTTGAAAGGGTAGAGACAGGAAGTGTCCACACTCAGCAGTCTGACAGGAGTCATGTTAATTTCCAGGGCTGGTACCTGCGGTTATTCCACAAGCTAGTTAATAGCATGTCGGGCAGGAAATTCAAAGTGTGGAATCATTTGAGAAGGGGAAGGACGAACCCAAGGTGATATGTAAACTTTGCAGGCAAACATTTGCCTATCATTCATCGACTACAAACATGACGCATCATCTGTCAGTAGCTAATGGCCATTAGCCACTTAGTACAATCATTACTGCTTTGCAGACAGCGTCATTAACAGGCGGCTTGCTCAGTGAGTGACGTGCACTTGTAGATAAAATATAGGCCTATATTAATGAAGGTTCATTAGTACGGTTTTGTATTTCTCTGTAATGTAGCACAGTGTTAACAATGTTACTGATACTATTCTTTCTCACACCTTCAACTCAAACCACCAAAATATATCCTTTAATAATTACATTGATATTGTAAACATGTAGGCAACTAGTCAACTAATTGCCCTTTATGACAACTATTGGTTGACCAGGAAAATTCTTAGTTGGGCAGCTTCTTAGTTTCAGGTTCACCTGACATTGGTAGTAGGAGGATGGTAAGGTCACCTCACAGCCCTGCTGTTTACTGCCAGCAGCTGACGTGGACCATCAGTTGTACTATGAATAGAACCACATGCGCATTTGTGTGACTACAGCAGTCCACAGACAATTAGTGCTGAAAGTATGTCCTTGGCCAAGCTACCTCACCTCTCTTCAGTGACCATCGGCTCTGCCCCAGTCTCACACACTTTAAGGAACACATGAGTGAAGTACAAGAACCACAAATTTGTACTGCAGTAGTACTTGAGTTGATGTACTTAGCTACTTTCTACCACTGGTAGCTGAGTTGAGAAACACCATGAAATTAACTAATGCTAGCTAATTTAGCTAACATAACATGTCAGGAAATTAGCTTTAAATGGTCCATAATGTTATCTACATTGTGTTGTTTTGTAAGGCAGTGGCTACTGTGCCATTACCAGAATGTCTGTGGTGTTTATTTCTTGAGGTATCACTGCTGCTGCTACTCCATTGCTAGGGACACCATAGTAATGGCCTTAGACTGAGGAGCATCAAAATCACTTAACGTTAGTCCACCCATGATTTCAATTTTTCAATATTAATTAACATTAGGCTGCCGTTGCCATGGATACAGAGTACAGACACATTTCTTTTTGCGAATTTTGAATCAATAAAACGTGCTTTAATCATTATTTTGTGTCACATCACTGAATGTTTTAGTAGTAAGCCATGTTCTAAGTGGGATAATGTATACAGTTGAAAAATAACTCCCGACAGTGGATTGACACTGCACGTCGGGGTTCCAATCCCCTATCGTGAATTATTTTTCAACTGTCACCGGCTCACTATACATTATCCCTTACATAATTAACTTGAGTCTGAGCAAATTAAGAGCCACACTGTGACCTCCAAACATGACATGAGTAACAATACATATTACAAGCTCACCTCAACCTCACTCACTCTGATATGGCTGATTGAACACTGTGAAGCTGTTTGATGCTCAGAAATCTGTAGAAGTTCAGTAAGGAGTTTTTGAGCTGTGATGTGAATGAACGACAACATTTCTCTGTAACATCTGTGTGTGTGTTTACTGTTTCCTGCAGACGTCCAGCAGCTGTTGGTGGTTAAAGAAGAGGTTCCCCCTGAGCAGCAGGAGTGGAGCTCCAGTGTGGACCAGGAGGACCCAGAGCCTCCACACATTAAAGAGGAACAGGAGGAACTCTGGATCAGTCAGGAGGGAGAGCAGCTTCAAGGGCTGGAGGGGGATGATTTCACCAAGTTCACATCCACTCCTGTCCCTGTGAAGAGTGAAGATGATGAAGAGAAACTTCAGTCCTCACAGCTTCATCAAAGATGCACTGAACAGATGGAAACAGAAGCAGAGGGAGAGGACTGTGGAGGAGCAGAACCAGCCAGGAGCTCAGATCCAGATACACATTTACAACCAGAGACTGATGACAGTGATGATTGGAAGGAGACCAGAGAACCTCAGTCAGGTTTAAATTCTCTGAAAAATAATCAAGTCCCTGTCAGTGATTTGAATGTTGGTGAGAAACCATTTAACTGCTCTGAGTGTGGGAAAAGATTTGGTCGACGTGGAAATTTGAAGAGACACATGAGATCTCATACAGGAGAGAAACCATTTAGCTGCTCTGAGTGTGGGAAGAGATTTGGTCAAAATGTAAATCTGAAGAAACACGTGAGATCTCACACAGGAGAGAAACCATTTTGCTGCTCTGAGTGTGGGAAAAGATTTGGTCACAGTGAAAATCTGAAGACACACATGAGATCTCATACAGGAGAGAAACCATTTAGCTGCTCTGAGTGTGGGAAAAGATTTGGTTATCGTGGAGTTCTGAAGAAACACATGAGATATCATACAGGAGAAACGCCATTTAGCTGCTCTGAGTGTGGGAAAAGATTTGGTGAAAGGGGAAGTTTGAAGAAACACATGAAATATCATACAGAAGAGAAACCATTTAGCTGCTCTGAGTGTGGCAAAAGATTTGATCAAAGTGGAGATTTGAAGAGACACATGAGATCTCATACAGGAGAAAAACCATTTTGCTGCTCTGAGTGTGGGAAAGGATTTCGTCAAAAAGCACATCTAAAGAAACACATGAGATCTCACTCAGGAGACAAACCATTTTGCTGCTCTGAGACTGGGAAAGGATATGATCACAGTGGAGATCTGAAGAGACACATGAGATCTCATACTGGAGAGACTCCACTGAGCTGCTCAATTTGAGGAAAATCATTTACACAAAGTGAAAATTTACATTTACATATGAGAATTCATGATGGAGAAAAGTGATTCAGCTGTTCAGTTTGAAAAAAATATTTTATTTGGAATAAGATTTCAAAAACACCCATGAGAACTCAAACAGGACAAAGTCTTTTTAGCTTCAGTGTTTGTATGAAATTTTTTACACAGACTGGATACACAGGAGAGACACACTGTCGCTACAGTGTTTCTCACTTAAGATTCACTTTGCCTAAACCTTTTTTAACCTGAGACTCAGGACAAGGCTGGCAGACTGTTACTGCCCCATTATTAATGTACTTATGTATGTATGTAATGTATGTAATGTAATGTATGTATGTATGTATGTATGTATGTATGTAATGTATGTAATGTATATATTTACTGACTGACTTACTTACTTACTTACTTACTTACTTACCAAGATCAGTCTTGTACAGCCAGGGGGAGTATTTCCCCTCTGACAACCAAACTGGGTCAAAACCTGTTATTCGGTGGTGACTGGACTTTTGCTGCTTTTCAGGGGCAGGGCATGCAGCACTTTGGCTCTTTTCTGTGCTTGGGGAACTCTCTCCCTTCTTTCCTTCTCTTATCTTTTGTGCATCAGCTCTGTGAACAACAACACAAACTAACTGTCCAATCGAAGGGCAGCTGAAGACCAGCGACTCATTGTGTTCTGTGAGGTAAAATTACTGATTCTGTCAGTGGAGTCTGGTTGCTTTTAGGAGAGCATCATGTAACTGCATCAGTTTTCAGTTGTAAAGGGCTGTCTGACAGCATGATTAGGTGTTGAAAATACTTTTAATGTAGTGTCCACTTAAACTGATGTGGATTTTTTCAGGTGATCCTTTTTTTTATGTGGCTTGACTAGGTTTTGCTGCTGCCCCTGTCCACAGTCACAGAAACAGTTATTTTTTTTCCTCATAGCTCCCATGCCATTGTTGGTCTCTTTTGTGTCCATCTGTATCATTCTGTGTCCGCTCTTGAAATTCAGAGGTTTACGTGTGTACAAAGGCAGTGCATGTGGAACTCTTTGTGAATTGTTTTTTTTTTCCCCCTTAGTAGCAGTAGTATAAGTCTTGGGGTGGATAATTGATCAGCTGCTCCGACCAGAATTGATCTGATCAGTGTATGAGGAGCAGTTGCTGCAGAGGCGAGTGAAAGCAAGGGAAGTAATAAAGCAACTCAGGACATAAAATAAGCAGAAACATCAGATAGGACAAATCACAGAGTTGAACCATATATCTTTAAATGTTTCAGTTACAGCTGAAAATAATGACAGAAATAAACAGGTTTGCTGAATTTACATATCTCTGCAATTCAAACAGTTTGCAGTTTCTACCTGGAAGGTTTAGATCAAGGTTATGGTGATTCAGTCTGCGAAGATGTCATCAACATCCATGTGAGCATACGATGTCATCGGGTGACTTTTTGGAACTAGCACTAGCTACTTTCATTGGAAGTACAAGAAAACAATACTACTGAATGTCAGACAAAAAATCAACATCTCCCAAAGGTATGATCAACTAACACAGCAGATAATAATGGAGCAACACTCAGCTCTGAAAAAAGTTATACTGATGGATTATGTGTTAAAGGTTTGATTTTATTTCCTGAATGTTACACTTATGGACTATCTGTGTAAACTGTCTACTAATATTTAGTGATCTGAATTTTGTGTACTTGTATACATGCTTTGTGTGGGTTTTATATTCTCTTTTTCCATCCTTGTAATATTTTACTGAGTTAACTCATGGATGAGGGCATACACTGGAAAGTGCCTTGATTAAGCCCCTCTGATTTTTTTGCATCTCCCCATCATGTTTCTGTTGCTCATGTATGACTTTATTGCATATGTGAAAACAAATAAACTAAACTAAAAAACAACTGGAACAGTTCAATAATAATAATAATGATGATGATGATGATGATAATAATAATAATGACTTTATGAAGGACACAGAGAGAGGTCCATAGCATACCACACAAAACACAATAATCCATGAACAAAATAAGATATAATAACTACAATATATAAAAATATTGAGAAAATAAAGACAAAAGAAAAACAACAACATGTCATTTTACAAATTCATAAAACTGGACCGATTCAATAAACCGCACCCACAAACAAGCTGGAGTGCCAGTGGCCCCACTGTCGAGATGAAAACCTGACTGAGCTCAGCCATCTATAGGCCACTTTAAGTCTTTGCATATTGTTCTTCCTATAGGAGCGCCACAAGTGGGCAGTATATAGCGGAGTGCAAAATGCTCTAAAAAGAGTTATCTAATTTTGTGAGCAAGCATATCAGCTTGTGCATACAACTTCCAACACTGTCTGCCTGTGGATGTCTCTATCATCAGATAAATCATTGGCAGTATGATGACCAACATGTTTAATGTCATTGCAAACTTTAAGAGCACCACCATAAATGTCATTCTTTCAAAAAGTGTATTTTAATCTATAGTGGCAATCTAGCTACAAAAAATGCCACTTGAGGAAATTTGAAGACACTTGCTAATCTTAAAAACACCTACAAAAGGCCAGGTGCCAAATGACTTAAAACGAGTTCGTATACAAAAGGACAAAAATACCAATATAACAAACCCATTTAGACGGTCACACACACAAGCACGGTTTAAAAACTGTGTTGCTTCCCCAGATCCTAGTCACCTGTGTCTCCCTTATCGAACCTCGGCCTGGCTGATTACTACCCATGCCCAGATGTGCAGGTAACCATAGAAACAATAGTGCCTCACCAAAGACACACACACCCACATTCACACATACAAACACACACATGCCGCATAAATCTAAATTGGCTACAGCATAATCATTTTTCGTCCTGGGTGTGTTTTTCTGAGTTAGCCTGCAATTTCTAGTCTGGTGGTGTAAATGGCCGTTTTGGGAAGGAACCGGAACAAGGGCGAGTGAGACAGGATCCGGAATTCGATGGATGCGCCTTTCCATCAAAATAAAAGCACCAAGCCAATAAAAATACAAGGCAAGGCAAAGCAAGTTTCTTTGTAGAGCACAATTCGTACACAAAGCAATTCAAAGTGCTTTACAGAACAAGAAAATGCATTAAAATCACAATACAAAATAAAAACATAAATAATCATTATAAAATGAACTTTAAAATAGAAGAGTGCAGATAAGATCCTTTCAGTCATATGCACAGTGAAATAGAGCTGTTATGAGTCTAGATTTGAACATTGTCAGAGTAGAGGCCTGTCTCACATCTTCAGAAAGACTGTTCCAGATTTTAGCTGCATAAAACTGGAATCCTGATTCCCCATGTTTAGTCCTGACTCTGGGCACCAGCAGGAGGCCGGTCCCTGAGGTCCTCAGAGTCCGAGATGGTTCGTATGGCACTAACATGTCAGAGATGTACTTTGGTGCTAAAATGCAGTGAAACTTTTTAATTTAAAGAATATAATTTACAAAAAAAGCTCCAACTCATTAAGTTAATTGCTTTTCGTACACCCCTCATCACCCCAAATCGATGGTGGGCCAGAATTTAAAGTTTTACTTTGGTGAACACTTTTACTTTGGTGAATTTGCTGAATTCTGCATCCGCTCTCTAGACCCGAACCAGAATCCAGACAAAATTCAGAGTGAATAGAAACCAGGCTCTTCGCCTTACGTGAAGAACCTCGTGACGCGAGGCTAGCAATTTCATGAACACTTATGGACTTTTATTTTGAAGCGCATTCACTCACCTCAACCGAAGCTGTATTGTGTACTTCTGCGAACATCACACTGTTTGAACAAGATGGCGTCTGATAGAAACGTGTGTTAGCAGAGTTTCTTTGTTTTTAAAGTGTGAACATGTCTAAAGTCCAAATGCTGAGAGCGTTGGTGAAGCAGCGACTAACTGCGGCTGCTGAAGAGATATTTGGGCTGGTTGAAAGAACGATAGCAGAGTACGAGGAGGAACTTTGTCGATCAAAAGAGGAGAACGAGCGACAACGGAAACTACTGGACGCTGTTTTCAACCCTCAGCTTCGGTTACACAGAGCAGGTTTGTTCATTAAACATTACAAGTTCATTATTAATAATATAACTGCAGGTTTGTTCATGAAACATTACACGTTCATTATTAATCATATAACTGCAGCTTTGTTCAATAAATATTCAGTCTGTCGACGTTTATACGCCGCGTTAGCTTCTCTGGTGTCGTTAGCTTCTCTGGTGTCGTTAGCTTCTGTGGTGTCGTTAGCTTCTCTGGTGTCGTTAGCTTCTCTGGTGTCGTTAGCTTCTCTGGTGCCGTTAGCTTCTCTGGTGTCGTTAGCTTCTCTGGTGTCGTTAGCTTCTCTGGTGCCGTTAGCTTCTCTGGTGCCGTTAGCTTCTCTGGTGTCGTTAGCTTCTCTGGTGTTGTTGTCTTATGGAATCCGGAAGGGTTCTAAACGTCTGTTTTTGTCGTCCGTATTAACAAGTCAAATATGTTGGTCTTAATGTGTTAAATACACACTAAGACGACAGAAATGGCCTGTTAACTGGTACATTTCTGACGTACCAAGACGTTTACTATTGGGTGCAGCCATTTCACCAGTTTCGGAGGGGAAGCTGATGTAACAGTATTCGGTTTACATTTATTATTAAATTTCACATTCATAGATGTAAGTTCACAAATAACAAATCTTTGCTTTATTGCCTTTGATAAAGAGATTAAACATTACATGCATTCAATTCAGTACTCACAAAAACCAAAAGCAATGAGAACAATGGCTACTTGCAATATATCAAACATTTTTTGTAGCTCTTTTTTATACTCTGTACCCCCTAGCATCGTTTTGTAATGTTATAATGTTTATAATGTTAGCTACTCAGATGGACAGGCAGAGGGTACTTGCTGCAGCTGTGGTTGATACATTGATACATTCACTATCGGACATTGAATGTCAGAAAGCACAACTAAACAGTCTAAACAGTTCTTGTTAACTGCTTTACCACTGTGTTCATGCAACATAATTCAGATAGACGGGGTGGGAACAATGGGTTAACAATGAGTTAAACCTTGTTTGTATAGGTTTCCTTATATTAGTGATCATGTTATTATTATGCAGTCTATAATCATCTGTCCTATGCCTGATGAATTTTCTTATCAGTCTTTTACATTAGCTTACATTTGAGCCATTATTTCCATGTTCTTCATCTTGTGATTTTTATCCTGAATTTTCAAGCTTCAGTCAGTCAGTCAGGGTGTCAGTGAGCGTGTGAATGGAGGTCCTGCGTGTTGGAGTCTCCGTATCCATGGCAGCGATGATGCTGAGTGACGGACCTGCCATTCTGTGTCATGCTCCTCTGCAAATTCTGATCTCATATTTCTCTGCTATGTTCCATGAAACTGTTTTGGTTTAATATTTCTCATGTCATTCCCAGTACATGAACACATGGTTTATGCAGCAGTGTGTGCACAGAAATAAGGGACAAATTGCGTTCTGTATTGATTTAGTAAGGGACAGTACATTTTAAAAGTGGGATGGTCCCATATTATATGGGACAGTGGCAACCCTACGTGAGACCCAAACACACTTGGGTAAAAAGGAAAACAACAAATGCTGTGAGATGGCAGTCAGAGGTGTAACAGGTGGTGTGTTCCATGTTATATTTCCAAATCGCTCCAGAAAAGAGCATTAGCAAAATGTTAGTGTACAGTTCCGTACCATTATGATAGGAAAATATCTGTTGTGGTTCAGCGCTGGAAGCTGTGTCTATAATTCATGCAAGGTATCATGGGGGCTAAGAATAACATGGATACAAAGCTCTGTTTTCCTGAGTAAAACACCACATTTGTGTTGAGGAGAATTTTTTTCTATGATTTTATTTTATTTACTCAGGCTGCCAGTAATACAACTTGACGCATGGCAAACTCTCCCATCCTATGGACAATCATTCTCACATAATTCACTTTAGCCTGAACACATAAAGAGCCACACTGTAGCCTCCAGACATGATTTCTCTGTAACGTGTGTGTGTGTGTGTGTGTGTGTGTGTGTGTGTGTGTGTGTGTGTGTGTGTGTTTCCTGTTTCCTGTTTCCTGTTTCCTGCAGACGTCCAGCAGCTGTTGGTGGTTAAAGAAGAGGTTCCCCCTGAGCAGCAGGAGTGGAGCTCCAGTGTGGACCAGGAGGACCCAGAGCCTCCACACATTAAAGAGGAACAGGAGGAACTCTGGATCAGTCAGGAGGGAGAGCAGCTTCAAGGGCTGGAGGAGGATGATATCACCAAGTTCACATCCACTCCTGTCCCTGTGAAGAGTGAAGATGATGAAAACAAACCTCAGTCCTCACAGCTTCATCAAACTCACACTGAACAGATGGAAACAGAAGTAGAGGGAGAGGACTGTGGAGGAGCAGAACCAGCCAGGAACTCAGATCCAGATACACATTTACAACCTGAGACTGATGACAAGACTGGGGCATCTTCTGAACCAGAGACTGATGACAGTGATGACTGGAAAGAGACCAGAGGACCTCATTCAGGTTTAAACTCTCTGAAAAATGATCAAGTCTCTGTCAATGATTTGATTGTTGGTGAGAAACGATTTAGCTGCTGTGAGTGTGGAAAAAGATTTAGTCAGAGGGGAAATCTGACGATTCACATGAGGTCTCATACAGGAGAGAAACCATTTAGCTGCTCTGAGTGTGGGAAAAGATTTAGTCAGAGGGGAAATCTGACGATTCACATGAGGTCTCATACAGGAGAGAAACCATTTAGCTGCTCTGAGTGTGGGAAAGGATTTTGTCACAGTGGAGATCTCGAGAGACATATGAGAACTCATACAGGAGAGAAACCATTTAGCTGCTCTGAGTGTGGGAAAAGATTTGCTCTTCGGGGAGTTCTGAAGGAGCACATGATATCTCATACAGGAGAGAAACCATTTAGCTGCTCTGAGTGTGGAAAACTATTCAGTCGCAGTGGAGTTCTGAAGATACACATGAGATCTCATACAGGAGAGAAACCAATTAGCTGCTCTAAATGTGGGGAACGATTTAGACACAGTGGAATGTTGAACACACACATGAGATCTCATACAGGAGAGAAACCCTTTGGCTGCTCTGAGTGTGAGAAAAGATTTTATCACAGTGGAGATTTGAAGAAACACATGACATGTCATTCAGGAGAGAAACCATTTAGCTGCTCTGAGTGTGGGAAAAGATTTGGTGAAAAGGGAAATTTAAAGAAACACATGAGATCTCATACAGAAGAGAAACCATTTAGCTGCTCTGAGTGTGGCAGAAGATTTGGTCTCAGAGGAGATCTGACGAGACATGTGAGAACTCATACAGGAGAAAAACCATTTTGCTGTTCTGAGTGTGGGAAAAAATTTAGCCGCAGTGGAACTCTGAAGGACCACATGCGATCTCATACAGGAGAGATGCCATTTAGCTGCTCCAAGTGTGGGAAAAGATTTGGTTACAGTGGAGATTTGAAGAACCATATGCGATCTCATTCAGAAGAGAAACCACTTATCTGATGCTAGTGTGGAAAAAGATGTGGTCAAAATCTGAGGAAACACAATATCTCATACAGGAGAGAAACCATATAGACTGGACAGTTACACAAACACATTCAAACCCACAGAGGAGAGACACACTGAAGCTTCAGTGTTTCTTACTGAAGATTCACTTGGCCTAAATCTTTTTCAACATGAGACTCGGGACAAGAGCAGTACATCATGTGATACACAATACTGACCAAAAATAGTTAAGTTACTTAGTGTGTGGTAAAAAGATTTGTCCGTTAAAGATGCTCACAGTATTTACAGTCCACAGCTCCTCTGCAGAGCCTCTCCCATCTTTCCTACTCTCATTTTTTGTGCAGACCATTCCCCAGTGACACTCTCATTGTTAATACTTGAAAACATCCAGGGACCGTACATGTGGCAGCTGAACCCAACTTTGCTCAAAAAAACTGATTTTTGTAAATTCGTGAGAAACCAAATTAAGTTCGTCTGTGAAACAAACTGTGCCTCTTCCCCCAGCAGCTTTGTATTGTGGGACACAATAAAAGCCTTCTTAAGAGGGCAGATAATTTCTTATACCAATGGTTTAAAAACACATGGCTGAAATGAATGAGCTTGAGAAAGAAGTCCTATATTTGGAATAAGAACAACATATGTCACGCTCGAGAGAGACCTACTAAACTTGAGTAAACAAAAAGCTCAAATATAACCTCTTGAACACATACAGAATAGGAATAAATATTCTTTGAACCAAACACAGATGTTATGAACTGGGGGGGAAAGGTGCAGAAAGTCTTGGCTTGGCAGTTGAAGACGGAGGAGAAATCAAGAATTGTTAATTCCATAGAGACCGAAAATGGGACTGTAGCAAGAAACCCAAAAGAAATTAATGATTGCTTTAAACACTATTATTTTGCATTATATACATCAAAGTCCACAGATGACCCTACACAATTGATACGTTCTTATTAACTATTGAACTACCAAACTTAACAGACTTCCATCAGTTAACGCCATAGACTGTTGGAGTTGCTCTAGATGTGACAGCGTTGTGATTGGACACCAAACAATCAATTGACATTCTCCGATCCGATTGGTTGGTAGTGAAATGTGTGTAAACTGCCTATCAAGATATTTAAGGCTGGATTGAACCATTCTGATGTTATACTTATGGATTCCCTGTGTAAACTGTCTACTAATATTTAGTGATCTTAATTTTGTGAACTTGAATCCATGCTTTGTATGGATTTTATCATTGTCTTTCTCTTTTTCCATACTTGTAATATTTTACTGAGTTAACTAATGGATTGGGATATACACTGGAAAGTGCCTTGATTAAGCCCCTCTGGTTTTTTGCATCTCCCCATCATGTTTCTGTTGCTCATGTATGACTGTTTTTTACATATGTGGAAACAAATAAACTAAACTAATAAACAACTGGAACAGTTCAATAATAATGATAATAATAATAATGACTTTATTAAGGACACAGAGAGAGGTCCATAGCATACCACACAAAACACAATAATCTATGTACAAAATAAGATATAATAACAACAATACATAAAAATGTTGAGAAATAAAGACAAAAACAACATGTCATTCTACAAATTCATAAAACTGGACCAAATTCAATAAACTGCACCCACAAACAAGCTGGAGTGCCAGTGGCCCCACTGTCGAGATGAAAACCTGACTGAGCTCAGTTCAGGGTTGGCCAAGGCCTGGATGATACTATTCTCTGAGACAGCGAGCCTGTGCATATATCGATATATACGCTGAACAAAAATATAAACGCAACACTTTTGTTTTTGCTCCCATTTTTCATGAGCTGAACTCAAAGATCTACAACATTTTCTATATACACTAAAGACCATTTCTCACAAATATTGTTCAGAAATCTGTCTAAATCTGTGTTAGTGAGCATTTCTCCTTTGCCGAGATAATCCATCCCACCTCACAGGTGTGGCATATCAAGATGCTGATTAGACATCATGAATATTGCACAGGTGTGCCTTAGGCTGGCCACAATAAAAGGCCACTGTAAAATGTGCAGTTTTGCTTTATTGGGAGGGTCTGGGGGGGTCAGAAAACCAGTCAGTATCTGGTGTGACCACCATTTGCCTCATGCAGTGCAACAACAATCTCCTTCGCATGGAGTTGATCAGGTTGTTGATTGTGGCCTGTGGAATGTTGGTCCACTCCTCTTCAATGGCTGTGCAAAGTTGGCAGGAACTGGAACACGCTGTCGTATACGCCAAGCCAGAGCATCCCAAACATGCTCCATGGGTGACGTCTGGTGAGTATGCTGGCCATGCAAGAACTGGGATGTTTTCAGCTTCCAGGAACTGTGTACAGATCCTTGCAGCATTTGCCCACTCAATTTGGTTACGACGACGAACTGCAGTCAGGTTGAGACCCCTATGAGGACGACGAGCATGCAGATGAGCTTCCCTGAGACAGTTTCTGACAGTTTGTGCAGAAATTCTTTGGTTATGCAAACTGATTGTTGCAGCAGCTGTCCGGGTGGCTGGTCTCAGACGATCTTGGAAGTGAACATGCTGGATGTGGAGGTCCTGGGCTGGTGTGGTTACACGTGGTCTGCGGTTGTGAGGCCGGTTGGATGTACTGCCAAACTGTCTGAAACGCCTTTGGAGACGGCTTATGGTAGAGAAATGAACATTCAATTCACAGGCAATAGCTCTGGTGGACATTCCTGCAGTCAGCATGCCAATTGCACGCTCCCTCAAAACTTGCGACATCTGTGGCATTGTGCTGTGTGATAAAAATGAACATTTTAGAGTGGCCTTTTATTGTGGCCAGCCTAAGGCACACCTGTGCAATATTCATCATTCATGCTGTCTAATCAGCATCTTGATATGCCACACCTGTGAGGTGGGATGGATTATTGCGGCAAAGGAGAAGTGCTCACTAACACAGATTTAGACAGATTTGTGAACAATATTTGAGGGAAATGGTATTTTGTGTATATGGAAAATGTTTTAGATCTTTGAGTTCAGCTCATGAAAAATGGGAGCAAAAACAAAAGTGTTGCGTTTATATTTTAGTTCAGTGTAAGATTTCATATTAAAGCAGGACAAGTAGGTGCACCAACATTTACAAACATTTGGGTGGCACTGTACCATGGTGGATATCAGCTTGTGGAATACAATTTCCAACACTGTCTGTCTGTGGATGTCTCTATCATCAGATAAATCGTTGACAGTATGACGACCAAGATATTTAATGTCATTACACACTTTAAGAGCACCACCATAAATGTCATTCTTTCAAAAAGTGTATTTTAATCTATAGTGGCAATCTAGCTACAAAAAAATGCCACTTGAGGGAATTTGAAGACATTTCCAACTCGTGATGGTGTGTAAAAATGAGGTCCGCCATGGATGTGCGTTTAACACTTTATTAACTTGCTAATCTTAAAAACACCTACAAAATGCCGGGTGCCGAATGACTTAAAATGAGTTCGTATACAAAAGGACAAAAATACCAATATGACAAACCCATTTAGACGGTCACACACACAAGCACGGCTTAAAAACTGTTGCTTCCCCAGATCCTAGTCACCTGTGTCTCCCTTATCGAACCTCTGCCTGGCTGATTACTACCTATGCCCAGATGTGCAGGTAACCATAGCAACAATAGTGCCTCACCAAAGACACACACACCCACATTCACACATACAAACACTCACACGCCGCCGCATAAATCGAAATTGGCTACAGCATAATCATTTTTCGTCCTGGGTGTGTTTTTCTGAGTAAGCCTGCAATTTCATGAACACTTCTGGACTTTTATTTTGAAGCTGATTAACTCATTTACCCCGGAAGCTGTACGCTTTACTGTCGCTAAAGTCACAGTGTTTGAACAAGATGGCGTCTGGTGGAAAGGTGTGTTAGCAGAGTGTCTTTGTTGTGTTTTTAAAGTGTGAACATGTCTAAAGTCCAAATGCTGAGATCGTTGAAGCAGCGACTAACTGCGGCTGCTGAAGAGATATCTGGGCTGGTTGAAAGAACGATAGCAGAGTACGAGGAGGAACTTTGTCGATCAAAAGAGGAGAACGAGCGACAACGGAAACTAATGGACGCTGTTTCCAACCCTCAGCTTCGGTTACACAGAGCAGGTTTGTTCATTAAACATTACAAGTTCATTATTAATAATATAACTGCAGCTTTGTTCAATAAATATTCAGTCTGTCGACGTTTATACGCCGCGTTAGCTTCTCTGGTGCCGTTAGCTTCTCTGGTGTCGTTAGCTTCTCTGGCGCCGTTTGCTTCAGTGGTTATTTTATACTTTCTCTTGTTGTTACTTTCCCATCAGAACCCTTTAATTTAACCTGGGATGCAGTTAATTTCTTTATTTCCTGTTGGTTCAGAAATACAATTAAATTCATGTTTTTTTAAACTTCAACCCACCGCCCAAGAATTAATAAACAATACAGTTTGTATATATATATTGTATATATGGTTATCCTTGATTACCTGTTTTTGTTTGATGGATTTTAATGACTTTGAAGTTTTTTAACACCATGCCGGAGGACCACAGTTGTGAATTAGGCTTGGACAAAAACTGACACATTTGGGCAATTCCAGCATTATAGATGTTACATTCAGAGAGAAAATTGGAAACTAATGTTAACATTGACATGGAATTGATTTGAATTCGAAAATTGAATATACATATTTTAGTTACACTTATTGGGATAAAGATAAGCCTGCAATATGAAATGTTTTGACCCTATGGATTTTGAGAGAAGTGACAAAATACCCAGCGTTATGGATGTTACGGAAATGGACAAGCTTTTCGGACTCACTGAACACATGATGAAAACTCTGTGAATTGTTCTTTCAAAGACTAACATGTTTAATGTCATTTTGTAGGGAAGGGTTTGAGGTACCCAAAAAGCACATTTAGGAAAACTTTTAAGTGCCGTTATGGATGTTACATTTTTGCGTTATGGATGTTACACATCTGAAATAGCCAAAAAAAACAAACAAAAAAAACAATCAAAAATAGGGCTTTACCCACATGTGTTTGACTTTGGTGGCATACATAGTAGGCGTTACCTTTTTGGATGTGACTGACTGGTCATAAATCACCTCAGAGTGACAGCTGTCAAGTGAATTTTAATAATGCGTGAGTCGAGATGACAGGCAGTACATCCATTGGTCTTTTCTTAGAAAGACAGAACATGAATATTCTTAAGTGCATCAATGAATACAGTACATGCCGTTGGCAATTAAGGAAAATGCAGTTTTTTATATGATTTTTTTTAAATGATTTTTATGATCAGACAGTGCGTTGTTTTTTTTTTGTTTGTTTTTTTTACTACCTAATGTTCCTTGTCTTTTATACACGAAGTTAAACATAATGCTGATTATGGTGTAGAGAGAGAGAGAGAGAGAGAGAGAGAGAGAGAGAGAGAGAGAGAGAGAGAGAGAGAGAAATGTTGTTCTACTGATCAAATAGTTCTGAGCTGTTTTTTTCAGATCTTCATTTACTTTAATGAAGACGAACCAAAAAAAAACAAAAAAACGGACGCGAGTCGCATTCAGCTCTAACAAAAGCACCGCGTCTGTTACGAATCAAGTTTACCAGAATCTCTACAGAGTATAAGTAATTACAAACCATGTAAGAGCGAGCTGAAGAAAACCTAACCGGTATTGAAGAGATGCGACGTGATCTGTCAAACGTGAGTGACTGACAGAGAGGTTGTCACTGTGTGTGTGTGTGTGTGTGTGTGTGTGTGTGTGTGTGTGTGCGTGCGTGCGTGCGTGCGTGCGTGCGTGCGTGTCAGCAGAGCAGGGCACAGCTGCAGTGACCGTGTGTGTGTAGGGGAGGTGCGCTGTGTGTGACTGGCTTATCACAGAATGTGGACACGGTCAGCTATAGGATTTTCATTCATCACGAGCACAGATAATGACTTGTATTACATAATACTCGTACTCGTCAAAAGTGCTTTATCCGCACCGGATACTCGCGGGTTCAGCCCTAGTAAACAGCGAACAAGAAGAGCAGTATTATCGTGAGAGGCTACCAGCATATCTATGTGATACAGTAACATTTTAAGACGGAGGTTTTGCTGAAAACTGAAACCTGTAACCCCTGGCTGGCAATGGTTGTAAACACCCAGGGGTGAACTGCGCATGCGCGCCACTCTTCCTCTTTGGCCTGGGAGGATTGAAGCTCAAAACTGGGGCAGCTACGCTCTCCTGTGGCGACAGCCTGCACTGCACTCTTTTGTTTTCTCTTTCTTGAAATACTCGCTTATCAATTAATAATTGATCGTTAATTTTTTTGATGATCGAATAATGAATTTTGATCGTTTGCCCATCCCTGATGTCCATTAATTTGTACTGTCCTCCTTCTAAATAAATAAATAAATAAATTAAACGATCCCTGAGAACAGACTCCTGTAGCGGCTGCAGCTTCGAGCTCTTCTCCTTCTCTGTGCTCTTGGCACAAGGCATGTGCAGCACCAAATTGCATTACAGCTTTGTTTTAATGAATTATCAGAGTCGCATTGTGGGAGATCTCAACACTATTTCGAGTTGAGTTTTGTTTTTTAAAGACATGTGGAAGTGGGAAAACAATTCAGCGTCTGTCTTAGGGCTGGGCGATAAATGGATTTTATCATTTATTTCGAATTTGTAGTTTAGATCAATTTGTTTTAAAGAAAATCGATTTTCTCTTTAACATCCACCTCCGCCACTCCCCACGTGCTTGATACACAAACAACATGGCCGCGAGTGGAGAAGTTATTTGGAGGCAGTTATTTGGAATTGGTTCGGTTTTGTCACGTCAGACACAGAACAAACGGCACCCCGCTGCAAAGTGTGTTTGAAGGCTGTTGCTACCCAAGGTAGCAGTACAATTTACTGTAGCACCTCAAACAGAGGCATGCTGCCGAGTGGGACAGGTTTTGCTCCCTACAAAAATATCCCTGTTCAAGTGCTTGAATTTGTTATTTACGTCTGAACGCAACACAGGCCCTGCTCCATAGACTGCGTGTTCGGTGCCGTGCTGCAGGTTCGGGCCAGACTTGGTTATAATTGTCTTGGACACGGGAAAATGGGGCCCTAGCCGTGCTCTAGTGTGCTCACCTGTGTTGTGTGTGTGTGTGTGTGTGTGTGTGTGTGTGTGTGTGTGTGTGTGTGTGTTTCCTGTTTCCTGCAGACGTCCAGCAGCTGTTGATGGTTAAAGAAGAGGTTCCCCCTGAGCAGCAGGAGTGGAGCTCCAGTGTGGACCAGGAGGACCCAGAGCCTCCACACATTAGAGGGGAACAGGAGGAGCTCTGGATCAGTCAGGAGGGAGAGCAGCTTCAAGGGCTGGAGGAGGATGATATCACCAAGTTCACATCCACTCCTGTCCCTGTGAAGACTGAAGATGATGAAGAGAAACCTCAGTCCTCACAGCTTCATCAAAGACAAACTCAGCAGATGGGAATAGAAGCAGAGGGAGAGGACTATGGAGGATGTGAGGCAGCCAGAAACTCAGATCCAGATACACATTTACAACCTGAGACTGATGACAAGACTGGAGAGTCTTCTGAACCAGAGACTGATGACAGTGATGATTGGACGGAGACCAGAGAACCTCAGTCAGGTTTAAACTCTCTGAAAAATGAAGTCCCTCCCTGTGATTTGAATGTTTGTGAGAAAAGATTTAGCTGCTCTGAGTGTGGGAAAAGATTTGGTCAGAGGCGAAATCTGAAGGTACACATGAGATCTCATACAGGAGGGAGACCATTTAGCTGCTCTGAGTGTGGGAAAAGATTTTGTTACAGTGGAGATTTGAAGAAACACATGAGAGCTCATACAGGAGAGAAACCATTTAGCTGTTCTGTGTGTGGGAAAAGATTTGGTTACAGTGGAGATTTGACGATACACATGAGAGCTCATACAGGAGAGAAACCATTTAGCTGTTCTGTATGTGGGAAAAGATTTGGTCGTTGTGGAATTCTGAAGCAACACATGATAGCTCATACAGGAGAGAAGCCATTTAGCTGTTCTGAGTGTGGGAAAAGATTTGGTTACAGTGGAGATTTGAAGATACACATGAGATCTCATACAGGAGAGAAACCATTTAGCTGTTCTGTGTGTGGGAAAAGATTTGGTCGTTGTGGAATTCTGAAGAGACACATGAGAGCTCATACGGGAGAGAAACCATTTAGCTGTTCTGAGTGTGGGAAAAGATTTGGTTACAGTAGACATTTGAAGATACACATGAGATCTCATACGGGGAAAAACCATTTGGCTGCTCTGAGTGTGGGAAAAGATTTGGTCGGAGGGGACATCTGAATTTTCATATGAGATCGCATACAGGAGAGAAACCATTTAGCTGTTCTTAATGTGGGAAAATATTTAGTCAAAGTGAAGTTTTGAAGAAACGCGTGAGATCTCCTACAGGAGAAAATCCATATAGCTGCTCTCAGTGTATGAAAAGATTTGGTCACAGTGCACATTTGGAATTAAAAAAAAAACAAACACATGAGAGCGCATACAGGAGAGAAACCATTCAACTGTTCTGAGTGTGGGAAAAGTTGTTTTCAGAGTTAACATCTGAAGGACCATATGAAATCTCATACTGGAGAAAAACCATTTAGCTGCTCTGAGTTTGGGAAAAGATTAGGTCACAGTGGTGTTCTTAAGTTACACATGAATTGTCATGCAGGAGAGAGACCATTTAGCTGGGTAATTTGTGGGGAATCATTTAGACAAAGTGGAAATTGATACACACATATGACAAACTGTGAAGGAGGAAAGTGAGTCAGCTGCTCAGTTTATAGAAAAATCTTTTACGGAATAAGACCTTCAAAACAAATGAGACTTATATAAGACACTGACCCTTCAGATTCAGTGTTGGTATGAAATCTTTACCACAGGCTGGATGGTTACACAAACACATGAAAACCCACACAGGAGAGAAACCTTTCAGCTGCAGTGTTTGTCACCATCAAAGATTCACTTGGCTTCAGCAACTTAGAAACCAATCAGAGTTGGGTGTTGTTTCAATTTTAGAATTTTAATCCTGGTTGTTGTTGGTTACTTGAAACAGTTGTTAACATCAAATACTATATGCAAAACTATATGCATTTCCTCATTTTTTTAACAGTTCTGCCATTTTCATTATATTTGAAAGTGTGCGGGGCGTCGGTGGATTAGTGGATAGAGCAGGCGCCCCATGTACAAGGCTGTTGCCGCAGCAAGCCAGGTTCGACTCCAGCCTGTGGCCCTTTGCTGCATGTCATTTCCCCTCTCTCCCCCTTTCACGCTTAACTGTCCTATCTATAAAGGCAAAAATGCCCTAAAAAATATCTTTTTTTTTTTTATTTGAAAGTGCGCAAGCACAGAATATTAAGTCGTTATCTTGTGCCTTTGTCTTTGCTCACATGCTGTATGTAAAGTGTTCTCCTGGATATTAATGATTTCATCCATGCAGTCAGGTCAGATTAAACTTGAAGGAGGGAGACTACAGGTCTGACGTGTTTTGAGATTAATGCTTTTATTAATCCTTTTGTCCTGATCTTACCTTAAGGGGGAGCAACTTTTTATCATTTAACATAAGAAGCATTCACAAACTGAGTCATTCAGCC